>NC_069502.1:927508994-927768994 GCF_027579735.1 Bombina bombina
TTGACAGACACCCAGGGGCACATTGTACCGACGCCACTGCTAACTATGGGAGGACTACTGTCATTGAAGAGATCACAACCCGCACACAAGCTTAAGGTGGATAAGGTCTGGACAAGAGGTCCTCTCATACACGATGCCCCACCTCACCAGATGCTGTCCAAGCTGAGGAAGGCGTTTGCTCTGGCCCGGGGAAGGCGCCCTCCGGGTGCGGGGCGGACACTTCTCAAAACTAAAAAACCACCAGTGAGCTCTTGGGAACTGTGCGATAACGTTAGGAGTCCTTTCCTTTTTTGTTATCTGGTCCCCCCACAAGCAGAGGTGCTCAACCTCAGTGACTGTAACCTACCTAATCAGGAAGCCGACATTGACAGACACAGCACAGATTGGATTCTACCGGAGCCTGTCAGAAGTAAATTTCTCAAGACGCTACTTGTCATGGAAGGAATCAGAAGGGATACAGGACTTGAGTATATATCTGAGGCCTTGGCTTGTGGCATAGGGTAAAAGAACAATATAACCTCTCACAATTGTGATGACTAGTTCTAATATGGGACTATCCCCTCATACAGCACTGTAGTTTCGTTCATGGTTTATTTTAATTTGTTATGCAAAGATCCTTAGGTTTTGTTTTTTTTTTTCTTTAATGTTTTATCTTAGCAAGTTGGGATCTTTATAATTTAGCAGTGCTTAGAATTTGCTATTACAGCCTGGACTAACCTACCAGGATTTAAAGATTAAGACACCTTAATGAGAATGGTTATGTTTGATAATGGTGTCCATTCTACTATTTCTATACTACCTTATGTATTTCTCGGCAGCTCTTTATGATATTCCCCTGATCAGAATACCTGACATCGTTGAAGGTGTTCAGGCAGCTTGATTATTGTTTTCTCCCTGTAAACTGTTGGGATACTTATTACACTTTTCTGCATTTCATATCTCAAATACCTGCTTACATAGCTGTTATATAATGTTATTAAATCTGCTCCATGAGCCTTATTTCACAAGTTATAAGGTTAGCCAGACAGGAGTTACTTGGAACTGCAACCTTTTTATATTACTCACCTCCTATTTCATTTATATACCAAACATAAAATGAGGACTATTACTGCAGAATCTGGGAAGGTCTATCTTGATTGCTCACTGTTTAGTTCAACTATCATGTTCAGTTTGCATACTTTCATACTGTTAATGCTATGTATTATAAAAGGGTTTCATCTTATCCCCCACTAATATTTCGATTACTAGCTGGTTAATTTCAAGCAGGAATAGTGCAGCTCCCCATTACATCTCCCTGCTTTAGGTATGTGTGGGAATTCGCCTTCTACATTTATGCTGAATCTAATTTCCCTTGTCTATGTATACTACAGCTTAGGAGGGATCTCCTTAAATCAGCACTATTTTAAACTTTGAACAGCGTTTACTCATGGCATAGGTTACTTGGAGCTTACTGATTCTGGCTGATGCCTACCTCTTCTTAGATATTATAATTACAATGTATGATACACCAGCTATGGGTCTGGGGTCACTCATATAGGGATTAGATACTGCCTCTGCTTTAAAAGTTTTGCACACCTATTTCACTCTACAATACACATGATAATGCTACTATACTAGTTCTGGAATATACAGCGTCAGACTGTCTATAAATCACTACTTTTATGTCTTTTCACTAATATTATCCACAAGTTAAAATTCCTATGTATTATTATTATAGGTTTTGCATTTGGTATTATATCTCTCACTAGCCATGATTCCCGCCATTTATTGACCATCTCTGGACATCTCCAGATGTGGTGTTATTGCCCCTCTTTGTCTGATACATTTAATTATCTATTCCTGCGGAGATCTTTGTATTTCTCTATTAGGCCTATATTATTTTATATTACCTATTCCCCTTTTATTGTAGAACTAATTACTCCAATATAATTATACCTCCCCGCCACCTCGCTACTTACATATGTTTCAAGCACTATCAGTATACAGCTTTTTTTTTTTTTGTTGATATTGAGGTTAGATAAAGGTTTCAGTTATAGATGTATGTTATATCTCAGAGTAAACTTTGTACAGCAGTTCCTATGGTATGTTGGACTCTCCATTGTACACGTTGCTTAGGATTAGCCCTTTATTATTTGTGTTCTCCTAGTAAGCCTCACATATATATATATGATACTGTTATTATAATGGTGGATGTCCAGATTTGTGATGTGCATAGGGACAAGGCTCTCTCTTTAGTTGGTTATGGACACACCTTATTACATGCTTGTCTCTCTGTCTATAACTAAAAGCTGCAAGTATCCACTAGCAATGTTCAAGTTCATAGTTAGCTCTCTATAGATAGCCCATATTTCCTAAATGTTGTGAAGTTATCTCTTTTCCTTTGGGCCCTCGGTTTGCTGGATAAACCGAGGATGCTCTTATCCCCCACAATCTCTACTCCAGCTAGATAGCTTATTTCTTTTTTTACACACAGAGAGCAGTCCTATTCCCTATTAGTTAGCAGGGTATATTGTTTGAGGAGGATAGGGTCCATTTATTGATGCTGTTGGGCCGTGTCTACTGGGAAAGCACGGTCCAGCATATAAGTTTTTCAAAATCCCTGAGATCCTACTCCATTCCATTCCACATCGCCCTGTAGTTTATATTATTAAGATAGATTATCTGGCTCCGCCCCCCCCTTCCCTTCCCCTCTCCCCTATCCCCCCCATTATGAGCGGCTCTTGCCCGCTGCATCCCTCATCCCCCTATATACGCAGGTCTATAGGAGGCCTGATAAATGCCAGCTCCCTTCCTCTCACTATTTTCAGCGTATAGAATACCCCTTATTTGAGAGTAGGGACTATTAGTTTCCTGTATTATAAAACTGAGACTTCATTTCTATATGCCCCAGTCACACATGTTTTGATCTCACTGTGCGCATTCTGTATTTAAGGTCATAAAGTCGGTGCTATAATTTACGTCAAATGATATCTCTCTGTTCTCAACCCTGATATCTTTCATATCTTTGACTTCTATTATTATATAAATATTGAAACTCTATTGTCCAGATAATATTTTGACAAATCCTATATTAGCACATCAATGTCTTAATTCTTATGTACCTTTCATATGTGATTTGTAACAGTGTTTTTTTTTTTTTTTTTTTTGTATTTGTCCTGTGCTGGGACTCACTCCCTTTTCTGTTACTTTTATCCATTGTCTCAATAAAAAATTATTAAAAAAAAAAAAAAAAAAAAAAAAAACAACGGAGGAAAAAAAAAAAAAAAAAAAAAAAAAAAACACACACCTAAATAATTGTCTACAATCAATTAAATAGCTCCAATTGGGTGATATATCGTTTTTCCCTTCCTTTTTCTTTACCACACACCCAGTATAACTAGTTCTGAATGTCTGAATGGGTAAACTAAATTATCAATTTCTTGTTTTGACAAAGTTTTTATGAATGCAGACCATTTTAGAAAAAAGCTACACACACTACTTGTGTCATATAGTTTTGTGTTATATTGCTCTAGAATACATTGTTTTTTTATGGAATTAATTATTTCTGGGATAGACGGAGCAGACACCTCCTTCCATTTCTTGAAAATCATATACCTAGTTGCTAAAATAGCCATATTAACAATTTTTTTTTTATCTGTTAAAATTCTTGGGTCTAACCTAAGAGATATTATCTCTATGAATGATAGATCCAGATGGGAGACTCCAACCCTTTTATTTAACCAATATTCCAGTTTCTTCCACATCGATTTTAATTTTGGGCAATCCCATATCATATGTTTTAAGTTAGCCGCCTTTAGTAAGCATTTCGGGCATTTATTAAATTGAGGGTTCCCCCATCTATGCCCTTTCTCGGGGGTATAATAGGTCATGTATAAGAGTTTTATATGGGATTCCCGCCAGGTTGCAGAGAGGGTTGTTCGTCTGACCTCTGATATAGATGTCTGTATATAGTCTGCCTCCACTTGCTCCTGAGCTAAATTGGGCGCCCACTTAGCTTCAATACTTGATAAATTATTTCTCCCTTTTTCTGAAATCAGAATTTGATAACAGTATGTAATTGTTAATCTTCCCTTTTTGGCCTGATTCAGCCAGTTCTCCAATGGTCCTAGTGACCAGTCCCATCCTGAATGGTTTATCAATTTCCAGATATAATGCCTAGCCTGTAAATAAACAAAATTCCTTATGGGAGATATCAAACTCTGTTCTTAAGTCAGCAAAAGTTTTAATAAACCTCCCTGGAATATCTATTAATTGTATTACTTTATCTAGACCCGCCATTTGCCATCTTTGCAGTGGGGTTGATTGCAGGCCCATTATTAGATGAGGATTCCCTTTCAATGGTAAATACTTGGAAGTTTTTTTATCTATTTTCAGAAGGTTACATAACTTTGACCAAGCTTTAATTGGGGTAATAATAGCTTTAAGTTTCTTAATTGCCCTTGGCAACTCATCTAATTCGATATGTATTAATGCTATTGGGAGATATGGAGAAGTTATATTTCTTTCTAGATCATTGTCCGTTACATAATCTTTAAGGGAAACCCAATCAATTACAATTCTCGCCAATCCCGCCAAGTTATAGAGATCTGGTAAGGCTAGGCCTCCTATTTTTTGAGGTAAACTAAGTTTGTCTAACGCAATTCTAGGCTTTTTGCCCTGCCAGATAAATTTTCTAAGAGCCATATTTAAAACCTTGACATCTTTAACCTTCAAAAGAACTGGAACATTTTGAATAATATATAAAATTTTTGGAAATAGAATCATTTTAAACAAGGCAATACGCCCTGAGAGTGAGATGGGAAGATTCTGCCAGTTTTTCATTGTACAAATTACACTTTTTAAGATTGGTGAAATGTTAAGGCTATACCACTTGTCAGGTGTGTGTGATACTATAATACCCAAGTATCTAAATGATTCGTTAACAATTTTAAATGGTATATTTTTCCCCAATTGCTCAGGTCTTTTTAACGAAAATAATTCGGATTTTGAGGCGTTCATTTTGTAGCCTGAAAACATACTAAACTGGTTTATAGTTGACAATAACTTAGGTAGATTTGTCTGAGTATCCCTTATATAAATTAAAATATCGTCGGCATAAAGTGCTACTTTGAGTTCTTTATTGCCTATTTCTATTCCTTCAATCTCCTGCCTAATCAGAATCGCAAGGGGTTCAATTGCTACATTAAAAAGCAAAGGGGAAAGAGGACAGCCCTGCCTTGTGCCCCTTGCTAAACATATATCTGGTGATTGTCTGGCATTTACTATTAACCTTGTAGATGCATTGCTGTACAGATTTTTAATAAAATTAGAGAATTGGCCCTTAAAACCAAACTGACCTAGCGTATGAAGGAGATGGTTGTGATGAACTGAATTGAATGCCTTCTCGGCATCGATTGTGATCACTGCCTTGTCATGGCTAAGCCGGTCTCTTTCCTGTCCTTTATTTAAATCTGAAAAATAGTCTATAGTAAGAAACAGCTCTCGTATTTTAGCTGAGGAGTTTCTATTCAACATAAAGCCCGCTTGATCTTTATGGATTATAGTTGGTAAAAAGTTTTGCATTCTTTGGGCGAGGATGAAAGTCATAAGTTTATAGTCCGCATTTAACAAAGCTATTGGCCTGTATGATTCTTTCTGAGTTAGATCTTTCTCTGGTTTTGGTAATAATGTTGTAAAAGAAGCTGCAAAGCTAGCCGAGGGCAATTGGCCCTCGATGTACATACTGTTGAATAGCCTTGTCAAATGCGGAACTATCAGTGGCGATATTATTTTATAAAATTCACTTGGCAGTCCGTCAGGGCCTGACGCTTTATTAATAGGCATATCCTCAATACCCTTCCTAACCTCTGTCTCCGTAATAGGGGAATTCATTTTTTCATTTAAGTCTTCAGTTATTTTTGGACAAGAGATCTTTTCCCAAAACTTCACACGTTCTGTCATATTTGATGCCCTTAATGAATAAAGATCCTTATAATATTCTGCCATAACATTTAAGATTTCATCTGGCTTTGTAATCAATTTATCTTCTTTCTTAATGGCTTCAATTGGGGCAGTTCCTTTATCTTGTTTAACTAAGTTGGCAAGGAGCTTGCCAGCTTTGTTTCCATATTTAAATAGCTGCGCTTGTAGTTTTAGTTCTTTCTGTGAAGTTTTATGTATGAGGAAGGTATCTCTTTCCTTTTTAGCTAGCGTATAGCTATTCCATGTCTCAGGGGTTTTATTCAGTATATAATTATTATAAGTGTTTAATAGTGTTTTTGAAATGTCCTCTTCCTTCTTTTTATATTTTTTTGTTCTATTAATATTGTACGCTAAAATTTCCCCCCTTAAGACTGCTTTTGCAGCTTCCCAGAATATTATTGGTCGATTAACATACTCACTATTTAAATCGGAATATTCTTGAAATTTTAGACTCAGCATTGTTTTAAACTCTGGGTCTGTGGCCAGATACTTTGGGAAATGAAATCGTGAGTATTTGTTTCTAGGATCCTGTATGTGGACTTCGAAGGTTATCGGGGCATGATCCGACACTGTAATCGGAAGGATTTTAGATTCTACATTTAAATTTAAAAATTTCTCGTCTACTAAAAATAAATCAATCCTCGAGAGCGTCTTATGCGCCTTCGAAAGACATGTGTAACCTTTAGTATCAAGATTATATAACCTCCAAATATCCTTAACTTTTAGATTTGTAAACAATTTAGAGAATATTTTAATTTCCAAGTTATCTTTCTTTGTTCTTAGAATTCGCACATCTTGCCTTAGTCTATCTAATGCATACTGTGGGGTCATGTTGAAATCTCCTCCGATTATCAACAAGCCCTCCTTTTTTGCAAGTATTATATTTTGCAAAGAATCCCAGAATTTATAATCAATGATATTTGGTGCATATATGTTACAAAGTGTGTAAGTGCTTTTTGCGATCTTAGCCTTTAATATTAAAAATCTCCCACCTGGATCTATTTCAAGGACTGAAGTTTCTGCCTTAATTTTTTTACCAACTAATATTGCTACTCCCCCTTTCCTTCCCAGAGCTGGGGCAGCAATAACTTCCTGCACCCATGATTTTTTAAGTTTAGATATTTCTTCTATTTTCATGTGTGTTTCCTGGAGGAAGGCAACATCTGTGTTTAACTTTCTTAAATGAGAGATAATTGTCTTTCTTTTGATAGGAGATGTTAAGCCTCCTATATTCCAGGAAACCATCTTAAAATTATCACCCGTAGACATTATTTATTAGGATAAGGAAAACACAACAAAACCACAGCAAGCAAAACAGTACAAAACAGGACAGAGCAAAACCAAACCAGATAGAGCAAGACATGACAAAACAAAACAAGACAGACACAAAAAAAAAAAAAAAAAAAAACACAAAAGGGACCCCTCTCCCCACCTCCCCCTCGAGTATACTATCCTGGATGCCCCATTTTCCCCTACTACCTCAGTGATCAGGACTGCCCTGACCAAGGTGTCAACCCATTTTATAGACTGACCATGTATAAAAAATAACAAAAAAGAAATTCTCATTCTCTTTAATACAATTGTGGTGAACCTTTCCCTGGACCTACTTGATCGCATTATTTCCCTATCCTACCTTCCTTCCCATGAAATTGAATCTTCCCCTTATCTTATGGGTGGTAATTGGGCTATGAAATTTTCAGCTTCTTTGGCTGTTTCAAAAACTTGAGTCTTGTTATCTATTGTTATTTTCAATTTAGCTGGAAATATTATGGAAGCTTGATACCCTTGATTAATTAGTTTGGTACAAATTGGTGACAGTATCCTTCTCTTGGCTGAAGTCTCAGCCGAGAAGTCCTGAAACAACAGTATTTTAGCGTTTCCTAAGAATATAGGTTGATGTTTCCTAAAATGTTGCAGCAGGGTAAGTTTGTCCTGATAATTTAACATTTTAACAATAATTGGTCTTGGTCTAGCATTCCCTTTTTCAGTGTTATACCAACCACAACCTATGGGCCCTTTCAATTATCATTCGTGGTTGTGTTTGTGGTATTTGTAATAACTGTGGTATTGTTAAAGAAAGAAATTTCTCAAGATCCTCGTATTGTTTGTCCTCAGGTACACCTATTATTCTTAAATTGTTTCTTCTCGCGCGATTTTCTAAATCTACTAGTTTTAACTCGGTTTTTATTAGTTTAGCATTTAACTCTTTTAAATCCGTACTCTGCCTTACTGAGGTGTCTTCTAATTCAGATATTCTCTGTTCTGCCTCTGCCATTCTATTAGCAAATTGACGAATTTCTGTGGAAAGAGAGTTCATATCATGTTTAATTTCTTTCCTCAGATCATCAAATTTAGGGGATAGAGCCTCAGTTATTTTTATCACTAAAGCGTGTATATCAATTGATTCGCTCACTTGCGAAACATTACTGCTGGACTGTGTTTCTACTAGAAGCTCTTGTGTATTTTTATTTCTTTTCTCCTTTTGTCTTGCTGCCATGACCGATGGAGAAGTTTTGACAGGTGGAGTGAAATATTTATCCATAAATATGTGAGTTACTTGTGTGAATTAGGGGATGTGAAAGTGTAGGGATCTTATTGATAGTGTTAAAAAGGGGAAAACAAAAAGGAGAAAAACAAAAAAAAGAGAGAAAAAAAAGGGGGTATTATCCCCATGGGCGTGATATGTGAAAATAAGTGGTTATTAGTGAAGGGTGCTAAGAAAAAAAAAAAAAAAAAGGTGATCTGTGAAATAAATAAGTAACTTACTCCCCGGTCATAGGAATCTCAAAAAATTTACAGGAGATTTTATAATCCCTTGTCCAATACTTCAAAATGTCTATTCAGAACAACTATGTACGGGGATAGTTCTTATATACAGTGATAATGTACAATATGATAAAGTCTTTTCTAAGAATTATCAACTAATAAGGAAGTTTTACCTTATTACCTCAGCTTTCCGCTAACTCCCTCCTAGACTTTTTCTCTTTTTTTTTCTTTTTATTTAGTCCACTGTAACTACTTAATTAAATAAGTTTAGTTCAAAAACATTTACAAACAGTATTTTCTAGAATGTGTTGTTACATAGAAAACAAATTGAGCGCAAAATTATAACAGTTTGGCATGGATTCAACAACCAGAATGAGATTTTTAAAGTTTTATACTTCTATTCCAGATTCTTGTCTAGCCTAAAAAACCCTTATGAAAGAGTAGTTATTCATGCCTTTCAAACAAGTTAGGTAAACTTTCCTTTTTTCTATCTTTTCTTCTCCTTAAAGAAGAGTTATATGTATACCATGTATGTCTTTTATTCCCTTATCCCTTTTGCCCTTTCTATTCCCTCTGGCCCCTTTCAATTAAATGAACCTTATCCAGCTTTCTATACAGACAAAATAATATATGACAAGGATTTATACAGTATTAGTTAGGTATATAAACCCTCAGTCACAGGAAAAGAACTTTAGTATACTGTGGAAACATATTAATCCTTCATCCGTGTTATAGTTACATTGTATCATATTATACAAACACAGAGTCTGGAAGGAAAGAAAAAGACCAACAAACAAAAAGGAAGCTCCCACTCTAACTGAGGCTTTCCTTATAGTCCAGTAGCATAATTATATATAGTGTGTTAATATAATACACACTCTTCAGTTTTTCAGCCTTAAGTAATGCTAATGTTCCTACCAAGAGGGCCGTTTCCTACGAGAGTCTGCTTACAATTTCCACTTAGTCCCGCAGTATCCCCTCTTTCTTCTACCAAGGGCCAAGGCAGGAAAAAAAAAACACAGTGAGATCTGAGGAACCAGGTCAGTCCGACCGATAGAAGAGGTGAATCTTACCCACGGGGTCTCAGCTTCAGCTCGACACCTGGCACAGTTCACAAGTTTTCTTGAGTTCCAAGGGCCGACTTTGCTGAAAAAAAAAAAAAAGCTTCTGCTTTGTATCCAGAGCTCCCCCACGCAGCACCGGTGGGGGGGAGCGAGTCAAGGACCCAGCCTATTCCAATCCCGGCACCTCGCCTGGTCTGCACAGCGCAGAACCTATGGCGTCTCCCAGGCTCACCTGGGTCCTCTGTCCAGGCTGAGAAGGACCGCCCCAATCACGTGTGGCTCCAATCCTCAGAGCAAGCGGCCGCAAGCTTCCTCCACAGTGCAGCTAGGAAACAACTTAGTTCGGCGGGGCATCCCCCGTCTGATCAGCACTGTAAGACGGAACCATCAGCACAAGGTAAGGGCAGTTCACAGAGGTTAGGGCAGTTCACAGAGGTTCCTCTCCCCCTGCTTCCCAGAGTGCCGCACCATTATGAATTCCAGTCCATAGATGCTCTCACCCTCACGCAACACCGGTGGGAGGGTGGAGTAGGTACAATTGTAAAATTTTCCCTTACTGGTGTCAGCGCCGTTACAGGGGGGGGGGGAGTACAAAGAAATTTTTAGGTCAGTCTATAATTTTGCTGCTAGTAGCAGCTCAGTGAGATGGCAAATCACTGCTGGGGTGCTGGAAGTGTATGGTATATTACTTAGGAGAGCCACCCAGGGACCAGGGTTTAGAGCACGGAATTTTCCTGCCAGTAGCTCTTACAGGGAGACAGAGAACAAGCCTTTGCGCGCCCTTGTGCTTGTGCTCCTCCCACCAGCTTCTAGAACATACAATTTTAAACAACTTTCCAGTTTACTTCTATTATCAAATTTACTTCATTCTCTTGGTATCATTTGTTGAAGGAGCAGCAATGCACTACTGGTTTCTAACTGAACACATGGGTGAGCCAATGACAATATGTATGTATGTATGTATGTATGTATATATATATATATATATATATATATATATATATATATATATATATATATATATATATATATATATATATATATATATATATATATATATATATATATGCAGCCACCAATCAGCAGCTAGAACCTAAGTTCTTCGCTGCTCCTGAGCTTTCCTAGATAAACCTTTCAGCAAAAGTTAACAAGAGAAGGAAGCAAATTAAATAATAGAAGTAATTTGGAAAGTTATTTAAAATCACATGTTCTTTCTGAATCATGAAATAAAAAAATGCGGGTTTCATGTCCCTTTAAACATCTAAAACATTTCAGTCAATAGGCATCGAGACAATTGGTAAACATTGGAGAGGAGGTGCTATTGAAAAAGAACTACTCCTGTTGGATAAACTGTGCTCAAATGGAGTTCCTGATTACAAGACATTTTATTCCATCTTAAAAATATGAAGGCCACAAGATAGGTTTACTGACCAATTAAGTGTATGTACATATTATATATATATACACACACACACATACATATATATATATATATATATATATATATATATATATATATATATATATATATATATATATATATATATATATATATATATATATATATATTATACACACACACACATACTTATTTTGCAGTTCAGAATAGTTGACCTGCTGATATCTGTTAATTAATACTGTTTGGCGTTCATAGTTGTACACATATGTTTTTTATGTAAATTGAAGTTAAGATACAAATCCTAAGACAAAAGCGCACATCCAAACACATAAGTCCACATATTTTTTAACATATTTTTAAATGCTGCAAAAATTTTTTTAAATAAAGTTGGGATCTTAGTCACACAATATGGCCATATTCTGCTCAGCCAGTCACCACTTACAAGGTGTCCCAAAATAGACTGGTCCTAACACTATAAAGTTTAGCCTTACTGGGCTGAATCATTTGATTCTAACATACCAAAATAGTATTCCAACACTGCAGTACTATGCCTCAAATCATGAGACTCCCTGGCATATATATATATATATATATATATATATATATTTTTTTTTTTTTTTTCTTTCATATATATATATATATATATATATATATATATCAATTACATTATCTGGAACACACCTGAGCAGGGTGGTGTGCTTTAACTAAAGGGATTTGGTCAGTGTCCCTTAAATTTAAGAAATACAAGGGGGTTTGGTTAAGCACACCTAACAAAAACATTTATATATTAGCACACATATTGTGGGAGTTCTGCCAAAATGACCAAAATAAGTAAAAGACAAAAACAGGTATTGGCGCACATCCAAACACATAAGACCACATCTTTTTTCACATATTTTTAAAATGCTGCAAAAAAATTGCCTTTGCCTGCTTAATATTTTTTTAATGCTGCAAAAAAATGCCTGCTTAATATTTTTAAAATTTTTAAATAAAGTTGGGATCTTAGTCACACAATATGGCCATATTCTGCTCAGCCAGTCACCACTTACAAGGTGTCCCAAAATAGACTGGTCCTAACACTATAAAGTTTAGCTTTACTGGGCTGAATCATTCAATTCTAATATGCCAAAATAGAATTCCAACACTGCAGTACTATGCCTCAAATCAAGACTGCACAGAACTCAATTACATGATTCAGCCCAGGAAGGCTAAACATTATAGTGTTAGGACCAGTCTTTTAAGATACAAACCCTGACAGATAGATTTCTCCCCTTATTATGTTTGTAACTACGATGTATGTCACACAGATATTCATATACTCTATGTCAATTCTTATTTTTCTAAGGAGATCTGGGAAAACCAAAATTAGCGCAGGATATTTTGCTTTGCAGATATTAATGAGTTTTCTCATTTAATTTTTGTCAATATGACCTAGATATTTGAGGGTATTATCACCTGATACAAATCTTAGCTATCCATATAGGCCTAAAACTAGTTGATCTAGTCAAGCCTTGACTCCTACATTTTTTTATATATGTTTTTTATCACACTGCCAGCAGCCGGGGCAGTGTCACTCTTTAGCCAAGTCAAGGCTCACACATATAGATGTTGTATGAGATGATCATATGAGAAAATGCCCCTATCCTAGAAAATTGACTCTTCTAATATCCTGACATAATGTTATTGCTCTATTACACATTCTAGCTGAGACTTTTATATATAGGAACCACCTAACTTATAAGTTTACATTAAATGGTTCCCACCAATACCCAAATATCTAATTTATACCTTCTTCAAGTCCCCATATATCTATATAGAGGCCACTAGCTTAATTCAAAGCAAAGATCACTGCCTGAGTATTGGATACAATAAGAAAACATTACTATCTTCATTTTTGCTAACACCACAAAAGCAAAATAAGCTCTATATATTTACTTGTTCACTTCTTACTTCATATTACTAGCTCTGTCCCCCTCCCATATAGTTTACTAAAGTAAGCTAAGGAAAATTTATCCCAAGAACTGTACCCTTGAATGGTTAGTTTTGATTCTTGACACTAATTTGTCATTAATAATCCCCTTTCCCCTATATGCTATATACTAGTACATACTTAATTTTATTTATTGCTTGCAACTACAGTCCTGTTGGCCCAAAAGTGGCCCTATTAACCTAAATATTCTCGATATGCTTCCCTCCTATATACAGTCATTGCATGATTTTCTGAGACCCAAGAGTGGCCTCACTAGCTGGAAGAGGGCAATTTACATATATATAGTAACTATAAAGAACAAAATAAGGTGTTGTATTAAGTGTTACATTTATATGGTGTAAAACATTAATCACTAATGGGCTCAGACTATAGTTGTGCTCTGTCTTATGAATAGTTTCTTTGAGCCATTCAAGAAGTTTGTCAAAAATAACTTATGCACTACATAATTTCCTTTTTATGTATATATGTAAAGTTTGCTTTAACACCTTAATAAAAATTATTGGAACAAAACAAAAAAATAACTACTACTTCTACAAATGAGAACTTAAAAGGACATTAAACACTAAATAAATGCTAGATAGAATGGTGCATTCATAGAAAAGATTAGTTTGAGAATAACATGTAGATATATTTTTAAAGCTTCATTAGCTGTTTAAATATTGACTAAATAAGTCTAAATCTTTAGTATCTAAAAAACAATGGGAGCTGCCATGTTGTAACTTAGGCTACCTTCTCTTCTGTGGCCAATTAGGGACAGTTATAAATAAGTCACTAGAGTGTGCAGCCAATGGTTGTGTGGGATATAACAGTGTTCTGCACTTCCAGTTCTAACAGAAACTGAAAAGCTCACAATTTCAGAATGGAATTACAGGAAAAGGGGACAAAAATAAATAATGAAACTATATTGCAGAGTTTTTTTTATATATACAATGTATCATTTTATATTACTATCTGAAAGTGTTTAATATCCCTTTAAGTAGAATGGGGCCTTAATAACTATACAAATATAGCAGTGTTTAGTTGATACAATTAGACATCTTAATATTTCACTGCTATGCTTAATAGTTTATTTCATGCTACACATTATTTCCTCACAATTTTAATTCTAATTCTGTAATTTACTTTAAGGGCTTATAGTAGACACTATTACACTCATGTTTTTATTCATTTACACTTATAGGTACCAGACCGAGCACGAAATTAGTTAATTTATTTATTAACATCACATTTTGTTACATTATCACATTATTTTATCAATACATTCTTTCTTGTATAGTATTTCAAACTTTTCGCTTTGCATTCTGTAGATAGATAGATTTAATAATTTGCTTTGTTTGTTCACTAGAGTAATGACTTATTTGGGAATCATTATTGTCAAACTACTTATTTACTAGTGGACCTATGTGAGGACTATTTTTTAGACTACTCATTTGAGAACTTGTTGTGGTGCTGATTACAATGAAGCTCTATGATTAGACATCAGCTTCCTTACACACAGATGATGGTTTCAGTTTAATTCCACCCTTATTTCACTGTACCGGTTTGAGAACTTATTATTTTCTGTGTCTTTGTTTTCCATTGATTGGCTGGTTTTAATTTTGTCCCTGATTGTTTATTGTCTGATGGTTCACTTCATTCCCAATGTGATGTAATTTTACTTTCAATAGTATTTTATCATGTTCTGACGATTGTTAACCCTTATGAATAGAAACACATTCATTTTATTTAAAAATATAATAAAAGTTGCTTTTTGCTACTTTCTAGATAATAACTTTGTTATAGTTTTTGAGTTTTTTTTTTTTTTTTTTTTTTTTTTTTATAAAACAGACTTTTTCTCTACAAGGGGATGGTTTTATTGTTTGTAAACCACCTTCAATTAGAGAGATGGGGTATAAAATAAAGTTAGTCAAATAAAGTAACGATTCAGCTTTTTGCTTTTATATTTGCTCTTGAGAATCGCTGTTTTATTAAAAAAATCCTTTTATCTCTTCTTCCTGTCTGAAGTTTGTGGACACAAGGAAATAAAAAACTAAGTTTATCTTTATTCCTCCTGTGAGTACCTTCTATTTAGTGTTTTACTTGTTGTTAAAGTTATCACTCTACTGTGGCGTTTTGGTTTCTTTGAGATTAACCCTTCAAATCCAGAATTGTAGAGAGGCGGCACCATGCCACATTCCAAATCAAATTCTATACAGTCCTGGGAGAGACTAAGGCTGGCTGCATCCTCTTATAAGGAAAAGTATAATTTTCTATTGTATCTATTAAATAAATATGTCAGGGCTTGTCAATCACCATGACTGAGTTTGATCTGGATGATTTCCGCAACCCTTGAGGTAGCGGAGATGCTAAGTATCAGTGATATTAAGACTGCACCTACTCAACTAGCATCAGTTCAAGTTAATATAACTCAGCTACTGACTGTAACTTTACGTAACTCAGACAATACTTTAAACACCTAGTCTACACTGTGGGTTACAACAGATAGAAATATCAGAAGCGCTGACAAACTTAGAACAACGCTTTAAATTTTCAGAGAGCGAGTTATTAGTGCCAATACTGAGAAGCTTGCTTGTCAGCAAGCCTATTAGACAACCAGAATATTAGGGTATACGAGAGACATAGAACTATACCCAATAGCTATGATATATATGGTGCCAGAGATGAATGGATTTAAATTCTATCTATTTTTACTTAAGGTCACTCGCTACATTGTTACCTTTTAACCTAAGGTGTTGAATATAATAATACATAATAAATCTACTATTCAAATATTCATATGTTGGAGAATATTTATGGAATACTAAACTTTCTTTATATGTTCACAAATACCATTACAATCCAATTGGATATAAAGTAGAACCATTGTTATATTAATCTAACACAATTTGAGCACCTAATAGCTAGCTATATAGACAAGAATCCACGCTAGTAATCACTAATTTCGCTACTATAGATGTAACAAATATTGCTAACTTTGTTTCCATAAACACAAAATTACCTTGGGATTAATAATAGAGACCAATAAGGTGTTAATGGATAACCTAAATATCTTCTGCATAACAGTCACTTGGTGACCCACTATTTCTTACAAAATTTAGCAGAATTGGAAGTCCAAAGAGTTTGGGAACAGGTGGAGCAGAACCACACAATACTTAACTCAGATGTATCTACTACCCTTAGCAGCTTAAGTGTGTTTTTAATTTCAAATCCTATTTTAATCAAATATTATTAAAAGTTATATTTTAATTTTATCTTCACTAGTACATGTCAATATTTTGTATCCAAGTAAATTACATCCTGTAATTAATATTCACAAGCCTAGAGTGCTGCAACGTGTATTCTTTTGTGAGCAAGTCTCTTCTTGCTACTAGTTGTAAATAAAATGATTATTAATACACTAGCACCAACACCCGAAACAAATTAGAGATTACCAATATTTGTTACTCAGGGGTGATTTTTAGGCCTTGTTTAAAATAATTAAAAAGTAGTGCCATTGGTTTTGTTATATATTCAACTAGCATCAGGCCCACGCACGCAAGCCTATAGCAATCGGACCATGAAGCTGTGGCCATAAATGGGCCCAAAGTCTCAATGATATATTTGGCATAAACATGGACAGCATAATATTTAATAGGAGAAATAAAAAATGTATATGTCACTTACCTCTGCACTTTTCAGAGACTTCAGCAAATTATTAACCGTTTCAGGAAAAGAACTCCCCAGCATTCTACCCATCTTCTCATAGAACGCTCCGACACAAGCAACTGCAGCACTAGAGACATACATTAAAATAATAATGAATGTTCTTAAAGGGACATTGTAGTGCAAAAATAACATGCTCTTATTTGTTAGCACTACCAAGCCTGCATGTGTTTAACCATCCTGCGTAGGGACTGGTCAGGATTAGTGGTACTTTTTATATAAAAGTTATAGATAATAAAAAAAAAAAACTTTTAATACTATGTGATACAAAATACATCAGACAAAACCAGATGCTGGTAGATTAAAGAGTGAAGGTCCTGATCAGACCGGTATATGTGTTTGTGGGTGATAAAGTGAGATTCGGCACTGCATGCACTTACAGTTTGGTTGGCAGATAGGCAGCAGTGTCATCCTTGCTTTTGATCATCTCATTGCACTTGTCCAGTGTTTGAAAGACAGTGAAGGTGTCTCCGATGCTATACAGCGTGGCAAGGTTCTTTGCTAGAAGTTTGCGAGTTGGAGGTCCTGGGGAACTGCTTATGAGCCCCGTGAGTTGTTCAACAAGTTTCTTCTGGTTCTCTTTGATGTCTGTCTGTAATGTTAATAAAGGGACCATTATAAGGGCCATTTAGCTCAAAACAAAAAGGGACATAGGAGTGCAAAAAGAAAATGTAATATGCAAGCAATAGTACAATAATAAAATGCTCTTACTATGCGTTTAACCCCTGGTGTTAAAACATAGGTAAAGTCAGCTCCAGCACAGCAATGCACTACTGGGACCTAGCAAATGACAAGGCATATGTGTGTAGTGACCAATTACCAACTAGGCTTCACTAGTGCACTGCTGCTCTGGAGCTGACGTTATAGGTGTGTTTAACCCCTTTCCATGTATTAAGCACTTAGCTATATGCAAGCAATAGTGCAATAATTAATGCTTTTTCATAGTAAAGCATTTTCTTCTTGCAGTGTTATGTCCCTTTATGGAAAGAAAATGAAATAGCATTCATTATTTTACCTGGTTTAGCAAGTATGGCAAAACTTACTTGACCCTATTATAATCTACATAATGATTAGCTAGATCAGAGCACAAGTTATTTATACCCGATCCTAACTGGCCACAGCAAAGAAGACAATGATAGTTATATCATTTTAAAAGATTGCTTTTGCATGATTTAGTCTGTGTATTACAAAATAACTTGTACTTTATTTTTCCTGCTTTCTCTGTAATTTGATTTTAAAAAACATGTTTCTTCCACTGTCTCTAAAACGCTAGAGTGTATTAACCAGGATCCAGAACACTAACCTGCAACATTCTGCAGAGTGATTGGCTTATCAGTGTAAGACAGCGGTTCCAAAATTGGTGGTAGTGCCCCCTTGGGGACAGTGCAATTACAGAGGAGGGCAATAATAGTCACAAGAAGAATAAAGGAGGCATTAGTAGGCAAGGAGAAGAAGATACTGGTGAGCCCCTACAAGTGCAATGTTTGTAGTTTGCTGCACTTTAGCTTAGAAGCCTAAAACTGTGATAGATAGCTGCCACTTGTATGCAAGGCTCGCAGTCTTTGTTTTACCAGCACTGTACATTAGCACAGCCATGTATCAAATTGCAATTTGTTAGAGCACATTCTTTTACCACTAGCAACCCTGCAAGTCTGTGTTTAACTCCCCGTCAATGGGAGCTGCAAGCATTAAACAAATAGATTTCCAGTGTTGCTAGTGCTAATACTACATGCTCTAACAATATTTTTACCCTATAATGGCCCTTTAACTGCATAGTTTAGAATTGCAGTGTAGTAGCAGGGAACACAGCAAAGATCTGTTGTGCTTGTCTGAGTTGCTTTCCATACAGACGTCTGTCAAGGGTTTTTCCGTCTTCTGTATGATATTTTCAGAAGTAAGCTGTGTGGTGTGTACTACAAAACCCCTTGGTAAGTACAACACACTTTCCATAGTTTGTTTACTGGTGCTGTTGAACAACTATGCCTCAAACAAAGATATTGACTCCAGATTTCAGCACGTGGCAATTTAAGACTCCTGCAAACTGGTATGAAATCAGACATTGATATCACTTCATTAAGCCCATCTATCCATCACATTTTTTAGAACAGAAATGTAATTACTAAAAGCTGTATAGAAGACGCCTGCATAATGACTATTAACTTTACAAAGCTGGTATTACAAGATAAAGATAATACATTTTAATTAATCAAATTAAAAAGTTGAATTTAAAATCTTAAAATATTTTTTTATTAAAAAAAAGGGACAAAAATCCCAATTTTTTTCTTTCAAGATTCAGATAGAGAATACAATTTTAAACAACTTTCCAATTTACTTCTATTATCTAATTTGCTTAATTCTCTTGGTATACTTTGTTGAAGAAGCAGCGATGCGGTACAGGGGCTAGCTGAATGCATTGGGTGAGCCAATAACATATATGCATATATGAACAGCCACCAATCAGCAGCTCCTGAGCATACCTAGGTATCTGTTTCAACAAAGGACACCAAGAGAACACAACAAATTAGATAATAGAAGTCAACGGGAAAGTTGTTTAAAACCACATGCTCTATCTGAATCGTAAAATAAAAAAAAATAAAAAATCAGGGTTTGTGTCCCATTAATTATTATTCTTTAAAATTGTATACTTTTGATAAAATTCATTAGGGATGGGGCATTGATGGTCAGTTTATGGAACAAAGGGGACAGTAACCAGAAAATGTTTGGGAACCACTAGTGTAAGAGCTCATTTATATAAGAATTAAATTGGCCACAACAAAAGAGATAAGATAATCAATACTCAAGAAGCTTTACAGAAAGAATATTCCTGGACTGCAAAACAATGAAGATTGCACTAATAAAATTACAGTTTTGACATTAGGAAACTGTTTTTTCTTTTTAGACCTTTACAATTGAAGTGTTTAATTTCTTACACCTTATAGGATTAAATAGCCATGCTGTTTATTAATACTTGTCTCAATGAATAGGTTAAGCACTGTAATTTTAGGGAGACTTAAAGGGACATTAAATTGCTGGGCACAACTACGCTAGAATGGTTACTACTCACTATTATCCATTCTCCTGTTTAATAGCTTAAAGGTGCCAGATACTGAAGCTCCGCCTCTTTGTTCTGGTGGCTGCCATCTTGGAGCTCAGGTAATCCCACAACCTTTAACATAAGCTGTTCACACCCACAGATCAGTAATATTGCCCATTGTTTTTACAGCTGTATAATGTGCTTCAGGTGAGGGTGCACGATACAAAGCAGGAGCTGTTTGCAGTGGCTGCATTGCTCTATATTATAGCTGAGTGATCTTCTTAATAAATGTTGTGTAACTGTAAAACTGAGTAAAAAATGTAAAGCTCACATGATGTCAAAACAAGGAGGTGGGTGACAGCATAAGAAATATATTTATTTTATAAAGACAAAAACAATAGCGACATTTCAGGAGCCAATCCCTTAGTCATGCTATAACAAACTTTTCACAAATTGTGACTTATACACAGTTATACCACTAGGTGGCACTCAATACATATTTAACCATTTCAACACTCAGTTGATGTATATACAAAATTATTTGGACATTTCATTCATCTCATATCAACAAGTTAATTTCATCATCTTTATTCTAGTGGTATAAAATATATTTACATACTAAATCAGACACATTTACTGAAGCTGCTAGAGAACATCTTAAACACTTACAACATTTAGTTAAAGGTATACTGATAAAGCCCAATCTTTGTTAATACCTCTTGGTTCTAGAGTCCCTAAGTCATATCAAATATGATTCTCTCTGTTTAAGCAACAATTCTCTGTCCCCTCCCCTCCCCCCTGCGGTTTCTCTATATGATCTATTATCTGGAAATGTAATTGACTTATGGTGTGTCCAGCTTTTATAAAATGATTGGATAGCCTTTAAATTCGTGGTTCTTATGTTACTTTTATGTTCAATTATTCGTTCCCTGGCTGTCCTAGTGGACTCACCGATATAAACTTTCCCACACGGACATTTCACCATATAAATAATATATGTTGTTAAACATGTATAGAAGCCTTTAATAGTATACTTTTTACCATTAAGAGGGTGATAAAAAAAAATTCCATCTTGTCATATTGCCACAACATGAACAGCTGAGGCAGGGGTAGCATCCATTGTTTCTTAGAGAATTATGAAATTAACTGGCTGATATGAGATGAATGAAATGTCCAAATAAATGTTGTATATACATTAACTGAGTGTTGAAATGGTTAAAAATGTATTGAGCGCCACCTTGTAGTATAAGTGTGTATAAGTCACAATTTGCGAAACGTTTATTATAGCATGACTAAGGGATTGGCTCCTGAAACGTCTGTATTGTTTTTGTCTTTATAAAATAAATATATTTATTATGCTGTCACCCACCTCCTTGTTTTGATTTGCTGCTTTGTGGGCTTCAGTGGCAGTAGCCCTGGGTTGACGTGAATGGATCCTGAGTGCTGGATAACCTTTATAGTTTAAGCTCACATGCTGTATCCTAAACATTAACCTGAAGCACATTATACAGCTGTAAAAAAAGTGCACAATATTATTGAGCTGTGAGTGTGCACAACTTCTGTCACAGGCTGTGAGAATACCTGAGCTCCAAGATGGCAGCATCCAGTACAAAAAGGCGGAGCTTCAGTATCTAGCACCTTTAAGCTATTAAAACAGGAAAACTGATTTGTAAAGAGCTGCAGGAACGGGGTGAAATGTAATAACATAGTGAGTAATTACTATTCTTTTGTAGCTGTGCTCAGCAGTTTAATGTCCCTTTAAGGTGAATTGGGAGTTTGACATTATAATTGTATTGTAGAGGCTTTCCTGATAAGATCTGATCAGTTATGGCTATTATAAACAAAATAATAAGAATACAAGTAATTCCAATATTATCATAAAATAAACATTTAAACTGTGTTAATGACGGATTTCTGCAGCTGAAATGGCATTAGGCCCATATTATTATTATTATAAATAATAATAACAACAACAACAAAAACTGCAGTTAAGGCTGAAAGTTAATTAAAAGTCTGCATTGATACAAAGGGTTGTTTTGTTAATGCTTAAGCATTATAAGAAACAAACAATAGCTGGAAAACAAATATATTTAATATACTGAAACGGTTCATTATGTCCCTTTTGACTTTTTTATGTGACATTTAAAAGGAGATAAAGTTGCAATAAGAAAATGCTCAAATGCATTAGAATGTTTTCTTATTGCACTATTGATTGCCTTTACCTATGTGTTTAACACCATCAAAGGGATTACAGTCAGCTCTGGACCAGTAATGAACTACTGGTCCAGAGCTGAACTCAGCCACTGAGCCAAACAGGAACAGCATATGTGCGTAGCTGCCATTCACTAGCCATGTTCATCTCAGTAACATCAGTGCATTTCCTTTGTGGATCTGACTTAAACTATGTGTTTAACTAATTTGCAGAGGTAAAACTCATATGTCTATACAAGCAAGAGTGCAATAATAAAATGTTCTAACACATATAAATTACTTATTACAGCTTTATGTCTATTTAATAACCATCACTAAAGAATCTAGCACAGCTACACGATATGCTTTTCTTACAATGATTTAAAAAAATGTTTGGAACATATATAATTAAACATAATACTACCCAGGTATTGTAGAAATATTAATATTCACTCTTGTATATGAATAAAAAGCAATTTACCAGATTAAAATAGTGTTGGCCTGGACAATGAAGTTAATTTATTAATAGGGGTAAAGTATCTTAAAATTCCATGCTCTGTGTGAACCAGGAAAGTTTCATTTTTATTTGCATGTCCCTTTAAACTGCAATAATTAGGGAATGCAATTTGCATTCTGAAACATTTCTTATACCGACAACTCCTACAACTGCATTGATGCACATGGCCAAACCTAAAGCACACACACACACATACATATATATGTATTAAGTTTATTTAGCACAGGAGTTTAAAATAGGCTTTCAAATAATATCTTTTAGAATTACAAAGAAACAAGGGCATATCTTGTTATTATTGCAATGAAGACAACTGTTAATATATTTATACTAGTAATATTCTAGTTGCCATTTGCTGTCTTACTAAACGATTTGCAGTCTGGTTTAATTTTACAATATTATGGGGAAAATAGTGCTCTGTGTGTATATCTCAGTCAAATAGACATGCAGTGTTTTATGCCATAATAATTTTACCCTGTTTGCACCAATAAGAACTTTGTTCAGGAACCGCAACCATTCAAAGATGAATACAGGTTTCTTAGCCTCTGTGATTTGAGCCAAGGCATCTTCCTTCAACAGCAAGCTATGAGCCAGTTCCATATCTGATTTTTAGACCTTGGTCCACTACAGGTCAATGATACCTAAAGAAGTGAAAACTCATTAAGTCTTCTCATTTAAGTCACCATCTTAATAATTATTAATACAGCTTAATATAATTATCAACCCATTGCTAATGCTTTTTCATGATAGCTTTGCAAAATAATGCACTACTTGTTGTCCAATTACTCATAAATAAATCAAGATTACAATTACTCAAAATAAATTGTAAGAAAACATTAAAGGGATATGAAACCCAATTTTTTTCTTTCATGATTCAAATAGAGCAACTTTCTAATTTGCTACTATTATCAATTTTTTGTTCTATTTTTCTTCACCAATCAGCATGCGCTACCAGTGGAGCTGAACCAAAAATTGGCTGGCTCCTAAGCTTACATTCCTGCTTCTTTTTTTCCAAATTAAGATACCAAGAGAACAAATAAAAATATATAATAGTAGTAAATTAGAAAGTTGTTTAAAATCGCATGCTTTATCTGAATCACAAAAGAAAAAATGTGGGTTTAATATTCTTTTAAGTACATATTCATGCTGATCCATTTTGAGAGAAATTTGATAGAAAACTACTGGGATATGATCCATTTCTCTTACTACTGTTGGCTTATTTGTATTGTTAGGAAATCTTACCAGTTAGCAATCTATTGTGCACCCCCTCTGCTGTAATACATGTGTGTATCACATACATCCCTGACATAGTACGAAAATAAAGAATATTGCTTAGATAGAAAGAGAATATCTCTCAAAAGCTTGACTTTAAAGCACTAAAATGCATTTCTATTAACTACAATACTCATATTTTTCACTTAACGCCAAAAAAGAATAGTGAATAACATAGCTATGTACCAGCCAGCAATTGCATACGCAGATCAGTGGTGTATAGTTGCAATACACCTCACAGTCATTTTTTCCTATGGCCTCCTTATGTGTACTGTACATATACTGGTTGTGAACCTCGGGTAATTATTCTGATGGCGACACGCATATAATTCACTTCTAGTATTAACAGTATACTCATAGATAAAACGCTCATTATTACCCTTCTTCTTTCTATACACCTGCTGCCAGGTACACATACCTCCTCCAGGAAGCTTCAACACATCCCTGTGCTAAAACGTCACCACCACATACGTCACACGTGCGACTGTATTCTGCCCAAACTAACTACGGAATGTACATTTTCTCAGATTCGCCATCTTGGACATTGGCAAGTAAAAACCAAAGTAAATTTACTCCCATATTTAGGTTGATTGAGGAAAAAAACTAAACTTGTTTTGATATTTAAATGAATTATTCGGTTTTAATAGTTATAACATCTGTGTTTAATGAAATGTTGCTTTGCCTGTAACAAAAATGTCTAATTGAGTGATTGCCCATTATTTATCATTTCAAGGTGAAAACATACGTCCGATAACTTTATTGTTCCAAGCTCCAAGCAAGAAGTTTACTTACTGCTGGTTTGTGGTAAGAATATCATATCTTGTAGAATATTAAAGATCGAGTGAGAACACACACTGTGACACACACCACATTTACTTTATTACTGTACTGTTATTATACACTGTGTCTGATAGCTTGACATGAATTTGTGAAGTCTGATAGCTTGACTCTAGTTATTATTATTAAGTACCAACATATGCCACAAATTAGTATTAGATGCATAACTACACAAAGTAAACAAGGGGAAAAAATAATTACACGAAGATATAGGGGGTGGTCCTGCTATATGTATATACTATATTTTTAATTAGATTAACATTCATTAGTAGAAATAATTAAAGGGACATGAAATCCAAATTTTCTCTTTTTCATGATTCAGATTGAGAATGCAATATTAAAGTGAATGTAAATTTGAATGAATAAGTGCCCCTATTTTTTAAAATACTATTAAAAACAGGGGCATTTTCATTCATTAAAATTTCCATTGAAGCATTTTTTATAAATACCTTTTTCTTTAGTAAAACCAGATCGGTGATCCTCCGCCCACAGCTCCTCCGTACTTAGCACTGCAAATACGAAACCGTTTTCCTTCAATTGTTGCGAGCACCACAAGGCCTCCAGCTCGTGAGGTCACGTAACATTTGTAGGAAGCCGGTTTCGTCATCTATATGATAAGTAAGCAGTAGAAGCAGGTGGAGGATCGCCGGTCTGGTTTTCCTAAAAGGAAAATGGAAGTATTTTTTTAAAAAAAGCTTCAACGTAAATTTTAATGAATGAAATGCCCCTGTTTTTAATAGTATTTTTTAAAACTGGGCACTTATTCATTAAAATTTACATTCACTTTAAAGTGATTGTAAAGTTTAAGGAATTAGTGCCCGGTATCTAAAAATACTCTTAAAAACAGGGCACTTTAATTCATTAAATGTGTTTAAATGTCGTGATGGCAAAAATGCTAAAAATGCTTTGGTCTTTTGGGAAAGTTTTTGTCTGAAATCCTTAAGGGGTTAAGGGATATTCAATTATTTTTTTATGTCCCTTTAAAATTAGACTGATCTAACTGAACATTGAAAATATATTTGGCAAATTACACTACCTCTTGCAAATTATTTTACCCATTTATAATAATGGGGTCGATCAAAATCCTTAAAGGAACAATAAACCCAATTTGTTTTAATGATTCAGATAGAGCATGCAATTTTAAGCAACTTTCTAATTTTCCCCTATTATCAATTTTTATTTGTTCTCTTGCTATCTTTATTTAAAAAGCAGGAATGTAAAGTTTAAGAGCCAGCCCATTTTTCGTTCAGAACCTTGGTTATGCTTGCTTATTGGTTTGCTAAATGTAGCCACCAATAAGCAAGCACTATCCAGGGTGCTGAACCTAAAATGGGCTGGCCCCTAAGCTTTAAATTCCTGCTTTTTAAATAAAGATAGCAAGAGAACGAAGAAAAATTGACAGTAGGAGTAAATAAGAAAGTTGCTCAAAATTGCATGCTCTATCTGAATCGTGAAAGAAAAAAACTTGGGTTTAGTATATCTTTAAAGGGCTATAATAGTCCAAAAAAAATGACATGCATGTAATTTAAAAACTATTGACCCCACACGTGGCAGCAACCCCAGTTCTTGCCCCTATTACCTATAGGACCATCCTATACCCTACATAACTTTGAGGGTGTACGCATATTGGGGCTTTACTCATTGAGACCTAATGGTGCATAGTTTGTTTTGTTTTTTCTGTGCTGTTCCTCCTTTATCCTTATGCATTACGCCTAGAGGCGACTCTTCCAACTCTGTATCGTCAACAATTCTACGTTGCTCTATGTGTTGTGGTAGCAACTTGTCAGGGAACGGACATTCCTAATAAAAATAACGCGCAACAATCATGGGAGTCATTTATGGCCCCACCTCACAAACTGACGCTACCCCTCTTCATGTAGCCCTAGATTAAAGTATCTGCAGAGCTATGCTCTACCGTTCCTAACAGAGTGAGGCTTGAGTAATCATAGGGCAGGCAACCTGTATTACATAGCTACCCAGAGCAGTCTCAACCTAAGCAAGCTCCTGTACAACATTATGGAATAATCAAAAAGGGTTTTGTAATCTTATGATGCCCGCTAACAGTCTGAGAAAGCCCTATATATATTCCACTTTGTAAGTAGAGCCTTAGCTTTAACTATTGAGGTTACTGGTAATTTATATTTTCTTGTATAACTGTTATTTATACTTTAAACTACCATGTCATTGGGGGACTAGGGAGTCTTGGGTATACAGTTCATATTCTTCAATCCTCACTAAAATAGTATTTCCCCCTATCCAATCTACAAGGGCCCTACCATTTATAAGAGGAGACATGTTTACAACTTGCTTCCAAGCCCTTTATCTATCCTTATATTAATCACTTTCCCCTGGTTTCCTTGGCTCCCTAGTGGCACATAGAGGATTCACTACCTTTAGAATGTCAGGGCTTCAAATACCGCCTACCCCAGCCCCAAGTAAATATGTATTTTTTTCATCCTACCACTTCCTTGTGTGGCCGCCTAGGGACAAACATATTCTAAAATATATGGTGCAACTACTCACACTACCTTAGCTGATTCTATATATCATTATCTCGTGGTGCTGTGGGTAGTAACTTATGTATATCTCGGGGTCTCTTGGAGCCCTATTCATTTATAGCCAGCCTACAGTGCTGACCCAGCCATGAGAAGCCCGAATCTATGTACATGGAAGAGTTGATGTTTATAATGTTTAGTTGATTGTGTATCATGCTTAAGCACTTACATTAAGTAATATATCTTTTACACTATTCTACATTGGTTATATCCTTGTTTGAGTGTCTACACCAGGTAACGTACAGTATATATTAGTATTTTTCCTCTCCCATACACATAATTTCGTTAGGAGTTACCTTCCTTTGTTCTATACCCAACATCTCTAGAGACCCAAAAGCTCTCCCAGACTGATGCTCTAACTAACTCCGCCCCCCCTCCCCTTTCTCTCATATAGAGCGTCTCTTGCCCGCTGAATTTCCCTTCCCCCAAATAACACCTTGATACTAACCCCCCATTTTGCCTCAATTTGTTCCAAATAGATAAACTATTTTATGGCTTCCACAGCAATTTGAGGATCATTATTATCTTATCTAAGCTAAAGGTTATAAAATGAAGTTTCATAATTATATGTTCCAGTTACCCATATCTACCACACATGAGTTTCTTTTACCGTTAACTTTATATATCATACGTTTTATGACCCACATTTCAGACATACTGTTATAACCCTTGTTAGAAACTATCTTCTTACTATTGAATTTGCTACATTGTATACTTAAAGCCTTCATTCACATGTATTTAACATTGCTGTGAATTAGACTCAGTAATTATAATGGTAATACTGGTATCTTTATGTTTAGGATCAAGTACACTTTCTGTACGAGAATTGTATGGATACTCCTATTAAGTCTGATTTGTATCTGGACATATTCTTCTGTTTTGTTGTTTACACTCTTTGCCTCAATAAAAAAATATTTTAAATAAAAACTATTGACCCTACACTACTGTGTGTTTATCCCCCACCTAAGTGATTGATATAAGCAACTGCTGTGACATTGTCTGACTGAAACCTCAGATAAGACTCCTGTCTTAAAAGGTTGCCAACTCTGGAGATCCCTGAAGATTGCATGGAGTTCCATGATGTTGATTGGTAACCTCTCTTTCCAAGGAGACCAAACTCACTGTGCTTTCTGGGAACCCCAGACTGCGCCCCAACCCAGCAGGTTTGCATCTGTGGTAATTACTACCCAGATCGGACGCAGAATTGAAGCTCTCTGAATCCATGATTGGTGAGTGCCACCAAGTTATAGAATGCTTTGTATTGAAGCCAAAAGAGATTTTTTGAGACAGATTGTTGAAATCTCCATTCCACTGTTGCAACATTTGAAACTGCAAAGAACTTAAGTGGAAAAAGGTATGGCAGATGAAGCCACTTCCATGACACCATCTACTTCCATGCATTGAAGCATTGTAGAAAGAAACGTTAGATGGAGGATAGCACATGGCTTCTGCAATTTGAGTCTACAAGCATCTGTGAGAGAGAGTCTCATTGAAACAGAGTCTATAATGAAGCCCAGAAAAGCAACTCTGGTTGGTAGTAGAGAGCTTTTTGGGAGGTTGATTTTTTTTAACCATGGGAAGAAGGAACTGAAGAGCTGTGTACGTATGTTCCTGAGCCATCTCAAAAGAAACAGCCTGTACCAGAATGTTGACTAGGTAAGGACTTACTGCCGTACTCTTAGTTTTCACTATTGACAACACAGCACTGATAATCTTTAAGAAGATTTTGGGAGTGTCACACATTAGTTTTGCCTGTTGAAAAAGTCAAATCTGAGGAATTTTATATGATCCCTGTGAATAGGGATATGCAAATGGACTCTTTCAAGTCTATGGTAGAACTCACTCTACTGTGCTTACCAAGCTGCAGGAGACGTGGTTCCAGTAGAAGAGGCCATCCTGTGTAGTATGCACTGACACAGGATCTTGATCAAGAGTACATTGACAAGGCGGCAGGATGAATGCCAGCGACACCTAATGCAGGCTAGTGACAAATTCCCAGAAAGAGATGTACTTTCGCTGCCAGTAATACACCTGTATACACCTCTATCTTATTCCCGGCTTTCTGAGGGGGATAATGGATCTCACATTGGACTGAGAACCCCTTTCAATCGACGTGTAGATCAGCACTTCAAGTTTTGCCATCACTTCTTGCTGAAGGCTAAAAAAAATGATGAAGGAGTAAACTCTGTTATGTGGGGTGATTTGCCTCCTCCTGTAGGACTGGACTTAAAGGGACAGTCAAGTCCAAAAAAAACTTTCATGATTCAAATAGGGCATGTGATTTTAAACAACTTTATCAAACAACTTTTATCAACAATTTTGCTTTGTTGTCTTAGTATTCTTAGTTGAAAGGTAAACCTAGGAGGTTCATATGCTAATTTCTTAGACCTTGAAGGCCGCCTCTAATCTAAATGCATTTTGACAATTTTTCACCACTAGAGGGTGTTAGTTCATGTGTTTCATATAGATAACATTGAGCTCATGCACGTGAATTTACAGAGGAGTGAACACTGGCTAAAATGCAAGTCTGTCAAAAGAACTGAAATAAGGGGGCAGTCTGCATAGGCTTAGATACAAGGTAATTACAGAGGTAAAGCGTGTATTATTATAACTGTGTTGGTTGTGCAAAACTGGGGAATGGGTAATTAAGGGATTATCTATCTTTTAAAACAACACAAATTATGGTGTTGACTGTCCCTTTAATCCCACATGTGATGGCTAATAAACTCTCACCATCTTATGAAAGATAGGGTTTCAAGTCCTTTTAAATTAAAGGGATAGAAAAGTCAACATTTAAATGTGCATGGGTGTATTTCAGTTTGAAATAGAAGTGTGTTTGCAATATACTTCCATTAAAAAAAAACCTTCTAGTAAAAGTTATTGCTTTTTTTGCAGCATACGCACATATCCTGTGAGAGCCCTGTACAAGTATTTATGCACCACACCTTCTCAGATACAGTGTTGGAATACTGGGGCATGGCCCTCACAGGATATGTTGGTATGCTGCAGGAAAATAGTAATAACTTTTATTAGAAGTATTTTTGCTAATGGAAGTATATTGCAAAAACACTTCCATTTCATATTTAAATGGACTTATGCACATTTTAATTTTGACCTTTCAATCCCTTTAAGAAATGTTTGCATATGATGTTTAAAAATTTAATGAAACCTTGTATATCTGTTATTTAGACTTGCTTCAAGTGTCTTTCTTAAACAGTTAACCTTTACTATCACTTTAAATTCTAGACAGTTTCCATCATGGAAACTAGGGCCAAAAAGATCTTCAAAGGATTCATTTTACTGGAGGTAGCTGGAGTCATTGGGGCATATGCCCTTTTTCACAAAATGAACAGAAGCCAAGGTAATATTTTGTATATATGCATTATTTTTTTAAATATATTTTACAATGCTTAGCCAGACTATTAGAAACTTTTACTATTTTCATTACCTTGTATAAATGTTAGTTTCTATATTGTCATAATTGTTTCCAAATCTCTGGACTTAGGTCTTTTATAGTGAATGTGTCTACAAAAATCATGTAACAACCAAACTTCCCTAGAGAAAAGCATTAAAATTGCATAAAATATATTTTTTGTTTAAAAAAATAAATTATATATATATATATATTATTATTATTATTCTTTTATTTATAAAGCGCCAACAGATTCCGCAGCGCTGTCCATAGCTAACAAAGATAAAAAGGACAGTACAATATGAGACACCAGACAAATTTTAACGAACAAATACAGGGGGAATTGGGAGCCCTGTTCCCATTGGAACTTATAATCTAAATGGGTAGGAAGGTGAGAAACAGGAGGTGGGGACTGCAAAGGTGGGAATGATGTTAGTGTGGAGTTAGATGAGGGCAACTATTAGGCAAGTGAAATTAATTAGTTACTGATTTGGTGATAGGCTTCCCTGAACAAGAAGGTCTTTAGGGAGCGTTTAAAGGAGGAGAGGTTGGGGGAAAGTCTGACAGCTCGAGGAAGTGCGTTCCAGAGGGTTGGTGCCGCACGAGAGAAGTCCTGTAGTCTAGCATGAGAGGAGGTGATGGTAGAAGAGGCAAGGAGTAGATCGTTGTTGGATCTTAGGGGACGGGCTGGAGTATATTTGTTGATGAGTGAGGACAGGTATGGGGGGTTGCATTGGTAAGGGCTTTGTAGGTCAGAGTGAGAATTTTGAATTTAATTCTGCTGTGAATGGGGAGCCAGTGAAGGGACTCACAGAGGGGTGCAGCGGAATCAGAGCGTCGGGAGAGGTGGATTAGCCTAGCAGAGGCATTTAGGATGGATTGAAGAGGGGGGGGGGCGGGAGAGAGGAAGGCCAGTTAGTAGGTTGTTACAGTAGTCAAGCCGGGAAATTACTAGGGAATGGATTAGCTGTTTAGTAGTTTCAGCACTCAGAAAAAGATTAATTTTGGAGATATTACGTAGGTGGTTGTGATTGGATGTGGGGTATGAAGGACAGATTGGAGTCAAGTGTAACTCCTAGGCAGCGGACTTGGGGTGATGGAGAGATAGTGGTGTCACCAACAGTGATAGTAAATTTAGAAACTGGAGTATAATTAGTTGGGGTGATTAAAAGAAGCTCAGTCTTGGACATGTTGATTTTTAGGTGGCGAGAGGCCATCCAGGAAGAAATGCCAGATAAGCAGTCGCTGATGTGGGAAAGGACAGAAGGAGAGAGTGCAGGGGTGGATAGGTAGATCTGAGTATCATCAGCATAGAGGTTATATTTGAAGCCATAGCTACTGATAAGTTTACCCAGTGAGGAAGGATAAATAGAGAAGAGTAGAGGGCCTAGAACAGAGCCTTGAGGTACTCCAACAGACAGAGGCAATGGAGAGGAGGAGTCACCAGCAAATGAGACAGAAAGGGACCTATTAGAGATAAGAGTGGGTCCAGGAGAGGGCAATGTCACAGAGCCCAAGGGAGCTGAGAGTCTGTAGGAGGAGGGGATGGTCAACAGTGTCAAAGGCAGCAGACAGGTCAAGTAAGATAAGTATAGAATAGTGGCCATTGTTTTTAGCAGAAAGAAGATCGTTAGTAACCTTGGTGAGGGCAGTCTCAGTTGAGTGTTGGGGACGGAAGCCAGATTGCAGGGGGTCAAGCATTAAGTTGGAGGATAGGAAGTGTGTTAGGTCGATCGAAAACTAGTTTTTCCAGGACTTTAGAGGCTAGCGGAAGTAGTGATATGGGGTGGTAGTTTGCAGGAGAATTTGGGTTGAGGGAGGGTTTTTTGAGGATTGGGTGACCTTTGCATGTTTGAAGGATGATGGAAATGAACCAGTAGTAAGGGATCAGTTGAATATGCGAGTAAGAGCTGGGGTGAGGGTAGAGGACAGAGAAGGTATTAAATGTGAAGGGATAGGGTCAAGTGGGCAGGTAGTGAGGTGTGAGGAAGATATTAGGGAACTCACTTCATTCTCAGTGGTTGGGGGGAAGGTACTGAGAGTGTTGGAGGGGGTGACCGGGGGCAGAGATGGAAGGTTGCATTCTTGTGGTGGGATGTTATTTCAGATGGTAAGTGTTTTGTTGAAAAAGTAGTCTGCCAAGTCTTGAGCACTAAAGTCAGATGAAGGGGGTGGTGCAGGTGGATAGAGGAGAGTGTTGAAAGTGGAGAAGAGACATTTAGGGTTTGAGGAGTGAGAAGATATGAGAGAAGAGAAGTAGTTTTGCTTGGCTAAGTGAAGGGCAGAGGAGTAAAAATAAAGAATGAACTTATAGTGTAGGAAATCGGGTTCAGAGCGGGATTTCCTCCAGGCACGTTCAGCAGCATGGGAGCATTTTTGTAGATAGCGTGTTTGCTGATAGTGCAAGGGCTGGAGCTGACGACGTGGGGTTTTGCGTATTTGTGGAGGAGCAAGGGTGTCGAGTGCAGAGGAGAGAGTATTGTTATAGTGGCTTGAAACAAGGTCAGGGCAGGATACCGTGGAAGTGTGGGGAAGGCGTTTTTGAATAAGGTTAGAAAGTTGGAGAGGATCCACAGTGTGCAGATTTCTACAGGTGCAGAGGCTGGGGGTACAATTAGGTTTAGCATGTACATTGAGATTATAGGTGAGCAGATGGTGGTCTGAGATGGGAAACAGGTGACATCAGAAGGGGAGCAGAGGTAGGAGAATACCAGATCAAGAGAGTGTCCGTCACGGATTAGAGCAGGTGTATTTGTAGAGAGAAAGTGAGAAAGCCAGGCAGCAAAATATATATATATATATATATATATATATATATATATATATATCATAAAGCTTGCTTGTTTGTTGAGAAAGTCCTGTGAGTGCATTATTTGGAGGATATATATATATAAAATAAAGATACCACTTCAACATTATCAGTTTCTCTAGTCTTAATATTTTTTAGGTATATGTTTTAATTCAATTAACTTTTTTTATTTATTCTATAAACTACTGATATTTATCCAAAATTCCAAATAAAAATATTGTTATTTAGAGCATTTATTTGCAGAAAATGACATCTGGTCAAAATAACAAAGATGCAGTGTTTTTTCAGTACTCTAATAATGCAAAGAAAACTAGTGCATATTCATTTTAAATAACACAAAGCTAATGTTATAATTTAGCAAGAGTTCAGAAATCAATATTTGGTGGAATAACCCTGATTTTCAATCACATTGCTGTTGGGTGACTTTATGCCACACATAAATGAAAGCAGCTCAGCTTTGTTTGATGGCTTGTGACCATCCATGTTCCTCTTGATCACATGCAATTCAGATCTTGCGATTGGACTGGGTCTTGATCTGGTAGTCCTCCATCCACACCTTGATAGACCTGGGTGTGTGGCATGGAGCATTGTCCTGCTGGAAAAAAAACAATCCTCAGAGTCGGGAAACATTGTCAAAGCAGAAGGAAACAAGTTTTCTTCTTGTACGTGGCTTGATTCTTGTGTCCTTCACAAAAATAAATCTGCCAGATTCTAGCCTTGGTATAAAACACCCCCAGATTTTTACTGATCCTCCACCAAATTTCACAGTGGGTGCGAGACACTGTGGCTTGTTCTTATGAACTCTCATCTTTTAAATTTTAAGGATGGAAGCAACCTGACGCTCATGCTCTCCTTATGCCAATAAAACCAGAATTTAACCCTTGTTTCCCTCACTCAAAACTTTCCTTTTCAACTCTTTTGGCATGGTCAATAGTTATTTTTTATTCCGATTACTTTTTAGGTACTACTAGCACTGTTTTTGCCATCCAGCTAGTCCTGGTGCAAGAGAATAGTGATGATCACAGCAGTGGTTTTTATACTTTTCTTCATTAAATAAGATTTGGTTTAGGTTATCACCTAATAATTACCTCATTAAGTAGAATAAGCTGTGTCTGTGTTGTTGGAATTTAACAGAAATTGGAGAGATCTCTTAATTATTTCCAGAGCTGTATGTATGTACAGTTGTTCTCATAAGTTTACATACCCTGGCAGAATTTATGATTTCTTGGTCATTTTTCAGAGAATATGAATGATAACACAACATTTTTTCTTTCACTCATGGTTAGTGTTTGACTGAAGCCATTTATTATCAATCAACTGTGTTTACTCTTTTTTTAAATCATAATGACAACAGAAACTACCCAAATGACCCTGATCAAAAGTTTACAAACCCTGGTGATTTTGGCCTGATAACATGCACACAAGATAACACAAAGGGGTTTGAATGGCTATTAAAGGTAACCATCCTCACCTGTGATGTTTTCTTGTAATTAGTGTGTGTGTATAAAAGGTCAATGAGTTTCTGGACTCCTGACAGACCCTTGCATCTTTCATCCAGTACTGCAATGTTGATTCTGAAGTCATGAGGAAAGCAAAATAATTGTCAAAGGATCTGTGGGAAAAGGTAGTTGAACTGTATAAAAGAGAAAAGGGATATGAAATGATATCCAATGAATTGAGAATGCAAATGAGCAGTGTTCAAACTCTAATAAAGAAGTAATAAATGAGGGGTTCTGTTGAAACCAAACCACGGTCAGGTAGACCAACTAAAATTTCTGCCACAACTGCAAGGAAAAATTTTCGAGATGCAAAGACAAACCCACAAATAACTTCAGGAGAAATACAGGACATGTGGTGTGGCTGTTTCAAGATGCACAATAAGGAGGCACTTGAAGAAAGATGGGCTGCATGGTCGAGTCGCCAGAAGAAAGCCATTACTACGCAAATGCCACAAAGTATCCCGCTTACAATACACCAAACAGCACAGAGACAAGCCTTAAACCTTCTGGCACATTTGGAGTGATGAGACCAAAATTGAGCTTTTTGGCCACAACCATAAACGCTACATTTGGAGATGAGTCAACAAGGCCTATGATGAAAGGTACACCACTCCTACTGTGAAACACGGAGGTGGATTGCTGATGTTTTTGGGATGTGTGAGCTACAAAGCCACAGGAAATTTGGTCAGAATTGATTGCAAGATGAATGCAGTATGGTATCAAACAGAACGCCTCATTTTCCACTTTTTGATTAGAGTTTGAACACTGCTGATTTGCATTCTCAATTCCTTGGATATCTTTTTATGTCCCTTTCCTGTTTTATACATTTCAACTACCTTTTCCCACAGATCCTTTCACAATTCTTTTTCTTTCCCCATGACTCAGAATCCAGAAACGTCAGTGCAGCACTGGATGAAAGATGCAAGGGTCTGTCAGGAGTCCAGAAACTCTATAAGTAGTTCTTATACACTTTATTTAGCACTAAATTGCAGCAGTGCTTGTATAATATTTTTGGAATGCATTGTTGCTTGAACAATGCATTCAAAATAAGAAATTTGGGTTCAGTGTCCCTTTAATATTCTTATTTAAAAAAAAAAACTGTCATTCTTTTACAGTCTATGGACACACCCTTTAAAAGAAAACTTTTACATATTTTTTTTATCTCCTTTGGCTATGGCCAAGTACAGACGGATATAAATTAGATTTTTTTACTGATACATCAATGAATGAAAATTAAGTTTCATTTTAATTTTTGATTGGAGAACATGCTATATATATATGTTAATCAAATACACAACGGGCACTCAGTTTTTCCTTTCCACTCCCCCTTCGGCGTCAGCACATTTAGGAGGCACACCACATGACTAGTGCTAGGAGAGCCGCCTCCATTGAAGCAAAATACAATGTAGAAACACAAACACTTCCTCCGCACTCAGTCAAAGTCCAGAAGCCGGCATGTATAAAAGTATTAATTTTATTATAAATCCATTAAAAACATGGCGTGTAAAGGTGTCGCTGTACGTGTTTCAGGCTTCTCCCAGTTCTTGCTCACCAGCGCTCCAAAATTGTGTGTACATATGTATTTGTATTTTACTGTACATATTTCACATTCCAATGTTCTTCACTTACTGGAAAATGTCCTTTATTATTTTTAAATATATATTTCTATATATAAATCTGTATATACCTATACCAGCATATCTATTCCCATAGATATGTATTTTACATGAACACTATCATATATATATATATATATATATATATATATATATATATATATATATATATATATATATATATATATATATATATATATATATATATTTCATAATAAAAAGTACATTATTTTCTATTTGAAGAACATAGGAATGTAAACCATGTGTTTTGCACATTGTGTTTTGTGATTTAGATCTTAATGCGGTCAGGTTAGCACACACAAAGCTTATATTACAGAAAAATATATAAAAGAAATCATTATTAAACATACTTTAAAATATTACAAATAATACATATAATATATCTATATATTTGGGGGAAACTCATAAAAGCTTATTTCTCATTATGATAAAATGCAATCTAGGGGTCAGTAAGGAACAAGATTTGACTTCTGTTATTGGGACTGGTTTGTTTTCTTTACTTATTTTTTATTCTCTTTTCGTCCACCAGATTTTAGGTATACTATGAATAAAAGATTCCCCTCTGTTTTGGAAGGTAAGTACTTTTAGTAGGTTTCAGTTATTTTTCTACTACTTTTCTATTATATAAGTGCCACAGCTATTTGCAAGCAATCCATCTCTGTAATACCATGATATCGTTCAGTTTCACTGACTGCAATTGTAGTACTTAAAGCACCTTGTAATACAAGACTTTCTCCAACATAGGTGTGTCCGGTCCACGGCGTCATCCTTACTTGTGGGATATTCTCTTCCCCAACAGGAAATGGCAAAGAGCCCAGCAAAGCTGGTCACATAATCCCTCCTAGGCTCCGCCTACCCCAGTCATTCTCTTTGCCGTTGCACAGGCAACATCTCCACGGAGATGGTTAAGAGTTTTTTGGTGTTTAAATGTAGTTTTTATCCTTCAATCAAGAGTTTGTTATTTTAAAATAGTGCTGGTATGTACTATTTACTCTGAAACAGAAAAGAGATGAAGATTTCTGTTTGTAAGAGGAAGATGATTTTAGCAACCGTTACTAAAATCGATGGCTGTTTCCACACAGGACTGTTGAGATGAAGTAACTTCAGTTGGGGGAAACAGTGGGCAGACTTGCTGCTTGAGGTATGACTGGCCACATTTCTAACAAGACTTTGTAATGCTGGAAGGCTGTCATTTTCCCTATGGGAACCGGTAAGCCATTTTCTTAGTTTAGTACAAGAATAAAGGGCTTCATAAGGGCTTTAAAGACTGGTAGACATATTTTTGGGCTAAAACGATTACTTTCTAAGCATATTTGGTGGATTATAACTATTTATAGTTCTTATAATCTTGGGGTTTGTTTTAAAAAAACGGCAGGCACTGTATTGGACACCTTTTTCACTGGGGGCCTTTTCTAGTCATAGGCAGAGCCTCATTTTCGCGCCACTAATGCGCAGTTGTTTTTGGAGAGCAAGGCATGCAGATGCATGTGTGAGGAGCTAAGAACCACTGAAAAAGCTTATTGAAGGCGTCATTTGGTATCGTATTCCCCTCTGGGCTTGGTTGGGTCTCAGCAAAGCAGATACCTGGGACTGTATAGGGGTTAATTGTAAAAACGGCTCCGGTTCCGTTATTTTAAGGGTTAAAGCTTTCAAATTTGGTGTGCAATATTTTTAAGGCTTTAAGACACTGTGGTGAAATTTTGGTGAATTTTGAACAATTCCTTCATACTTTTTCACATATTCAGTAATAAAGTGTGTTCAGTTTAAAATTTAAAGTGACAGTAACGGTTTTATTTTAAAACGTTTTTTGTGCTTTGTTATCAAGTTTATGCCTGTTAACATGTCTGAACCATCAGATAAACGATGTTCTATATGTTTGAAAGCCAAGGTTCCTCCCCATTTAAATATATGTGATGATTGTGACATAGTGTCCAAACAAAGTAGGGACAATTATGCCACTGATAATGATGTTGCCCAAGATGATTCCTCAAGTGAGGGGAGTAAGCATGGTACTGCATCATCCCCTTCTGTGTCTACACCAGTCATGCCCACACAAGAGGCCCCTAGTACATCTAGTGCGCCAATACTTATTACTATGCAACAATTAACGGCTGTAATGGATAATTCTATTAAAAACATTTTATCCAAAATGCCCACTTATCAGAGAAAGCGCGATTGCTCTGTTTTAGATACAGAAGAGCAAGAGGACGCTGATGATAATTGTTCTGACATACCCTCACACCAATCTGAAGGGGCCAGGAGGGAGGTTTTGTCTGAGGGAGAAATTTCAGATTCAGGAAAAATTTCTCAACAAGCTGAACCTGATGTTATTACATTTAAATTTAAATTAGAACATCTCCGCGCACTGCTTAAGGAGGTGTTATCTACTCTGGATGATTGTGACAATTTGGTCATTCCAGAGAAATTATGTAAGATGGACAAGTTCCTAGAGGTCCCGGTGCCCCCCGATGCTTTTCCTATACCCAAGCGGGTGGCGGACATTGTAAATAAGGAATGGGAAAGGCCCGGCATACCTTTTGTTCCTCCCCCTATATTTAAGAAATTATTTCCTATGGTCGACCCCAGAAAGGACTTATGGCAGACAGTCCCCAAGGTCGAGGGGGTGGTTTCTACTCTAAACAAACGCACTACTATCCCTATAGAAGATAGTTGTGCTTTCAAAGATCCTATGGATAAAAAATTAGAGGGTTTGCTTAAAAAGATGTTTGTTCAGCAAGGTTACCTTCTACAACCAATTTCATGCATTGTTCCTGTCACTACAGCAGCGTGTTTCTGGTTCGAAGAACTAGAAAAGTCGCTCAATAAAGAATCTTCGTATGAGGAGGTTATGGACAGAGTTCAAGCACTTAAATTGGCTAACTCTTTTATTTTAGATGCCGCTTTGCAATTAGCTAGATTAGCGGCGAAAAATTCAGGATTTGCTATTGTGGCGCGCAGAGCGCTTTGGCTAAAGTCTTGGTCAGCGGATGTGTCCTCCAAGACCAAATTGCTTAACATCCCTTTCAAGGGTAAAACACTGTTTGGCCCTGACTTGAAAGAGATTATTTCAGACATCACTGGGGGAAAGGGCCACGCCCTTCCTCAGGATAGGTCTTTTAAGGCTAAAAATAAGCCGAATTTTCGTCCCTTTCGCAGAAACGGACCAGCCTCAAATTCTACACCCTCTAAGCAAGAGGGTAATACTTCTCAAACCAAACCAGCCTGGAGACCGATGCAAGGCTGGAACAAGGGTAAGCAGGCCAAGAAACCTGCCACTGCTACCAAAACAGCATGAAGTGTTGGCCCCCGATCCGGGACCGGATCTGGTGGGGGGCAGACTCTCTCTCTTTGCTCAGGCTTGGGCAAGAGATGTTCAGGATCCTTGGGCGCTAGAAATAGTTTCTCAAGGTTATCTCCTGGAATTCAAGGAACTACCCCCAAGGGGAAGGTTCCACAGGTCTCAATTATCTTCAAACCAAATAAAAAGACAGGCATTCTTACATTGTGTAGAAGACCTGTTAAGAATGGGAGTGATTCATCCAGTTCCATTAGGAGAACAAGGGATGGGGTTTTACTCCAACCTGTTCATAGTTCCCAAAAAAGAGGGAACATTCAGACCAATTTTAGATCTCAAGATTCTAAACAAATTTCTCAGGGTTCCATCGTTCAAAATGGAAACCATTCGAACGATTCTTCCTACCATCCAGGAAGGTCAATTCATGACCACGGTGGATTTAAAGGATGCGTACCTACATATTCCTATCCACAAGGAACATCATCGGTTCCTAAGGTTCGCCTTTCTGGACAAGCATTACCAGTTTGTGGCACTTCCATTCGGATTAGCCACTGCTCCAAGGATTTTCACAAAGGTACTAGGGTCCCTTCTAGCGGTGCTAAGACCAAGGGGCATTGCAGTAGTACCTTACTTGGACGACATCCTGATTCAAGCGTCGTCTCTGTCAAAAGCAAAGGCTCATACGGACATTGTCCTAGCCTTTCTCAGATCTCACGGGTGGAAAGTGAACATAGAAAAAAGTTCTCTGTCTCCGTCAACAAGAGTTCCCTTCTTGGGAACAATAATAGATTCCTTAGAAATGAAGATTTTTCTGACAGAGGTCAGAAAATCGAAACTTCTAAGCTCTTGTCAAGTACTTCATTCTGTTCTTCTTCCTTCCATAGCGCAGTGCATGGAAGTAATAGGTTTGATGGTTGCGGCAATGGACATAGTTCCTTTTGCACGAATTCATCTAAGACCATTACAACTGTGCATGCTCAGACAGTGGAATGGGGATTATACAGACTTGTCTCCGACGATTCAAGTAGATCTAAAGACCAGAGATTCACTCCGTTGGTGGCTGACCCTGGACAACCTGTCACAGGGAATGAGCTTCCGCAGACCGGAGTGGGTGATTGTCACGACCGACGCCAGCCTGGTGGGCTGGGGCGCGGTCTGGGAACCCCTGAAAGCTCAGGGTCTATGGTCTCGGGAAGAATCTCTTCTCCCGATAAACATTCTGGAACTTAGAGCGATATTCAATGCTCTCAAAGCTTGGCCTCATCTAACAAAGGCCAAATTCATAAGGTTTCAATCAGACAACATGACGACTGTTGCATATATCAACCATCAGGGGGGAACAAGGAGTTCCCTGGCGATGGAGGAAGTGACCAAGATAATTCAATGGGCGGAGGATCACTCCTGCCACTTGTCTGCAATCCACATCCCAGGAGTGGAAAATTGGGAAGCGGTTTTTCTGAGTCGTCAGACCTTCCATCCGGGGGAGTGGGAACTCCATCCGGAAATCTTTGCCCAAATAACTCAATTATAGGGCATTCCAGACATGGATCTGATGGCCTCTCGTCAGAACTTCAAGGTTCCTTGTTACGGGTCCAGCTCCAGGGATCCCAAGGCGACTCTAGTGGATGCACTAGTAGCGCCTTGGACCTTCAACCTAGCTTATGTATTCCCACCGTTTCCTCTCATTCCCAGGCTGGTAGCCAGGATCAATCAGGAGAGGGCTTCGGTGATCTTGATAGCTCCTGCGTGGCCACGCAGGACTTGGTACGCAGACCTGGTGAATATGTCATCGGCTCCACCATGGAAGCTACCTTTGAGACAGGACCTTCTTGTTCAAGGTCCATTCGAACATCCGAATCTGGTTTCCCTCCAACTGACTGCTTGGAGATTGAACGCTTGATTTTATCAAAGCGTGGGTTTTCAGATTCTGTCATAGATACTCTTATTCAGGCTAGAAAGCCTGTAACTAGGAAAATTTACCATAAAATATGGAAAAAATATATCTGTTGGTGTGAATCTAAAGGATTCCCATGGAACAAGATAAAAATTCCTAAGATTCTATCCTTTCTACAAGAAGGTTTGGAGAAAGGATTATCTGCAAGTTCTCTGAAGGGACAGATCTCTGCTTTATCTGTTTTACTTCACAAAAAGCTGGCAGCTGTGCCAGATGTTCAAGCTTTCGTTCAGGCTCTGGTTAGAATCAAGCCTGTTTACAGACCTTTGACTCCTCCTTGGAGTCTAAATTTAGTTCTTTCAGTTCTTCAAGGGGTTCCGTTTGAACCCTTACATTCCGTAGATATTAAGTTACTATCTTGGAAAGTTTTGTTTTTGGTTGCAATTTCTTCTGCTAGAAGAGTTTCAGAGTTATCTGCTCTGCAGTGTTCTCCTCCTTATCTGGTGTTCCATGCAGATAAGGTGGTTTTGCGTACTAAGCCTGGTTTTCTTCCGAAAGTTGTTTCTAACAAAAATATTAACCAGGAGATAGTTGTACCTTCTTTGTGTCCGAATCCAGTTTCAAAGAAGGAACGTTTGTTACACAATTTGGATGTAGTTCGTGCTCTAAAATTCTATTTAGAGGCTACAAAGGATTTCAGACAAACATCTTCTTTGTTTGTTGTTTATTCTGGTAAAAGGAGAGGTCAAAAAGCAACTTCTACCTCTCTTTCTTTTTGGCTTAAAAGCATCATCCGATTGGCTTATGAGACTGCCGGACGGCAGCCTCCTGACAGAATCACAGCTCATTCCACTAGGGCTGTGGCTTCCACATGGGCCTTCAAGAACGAGGCTTCTGTTGACCAGATATGTAAGGCAGCGACTTGGTCTTCACTGCACACTTTTGCCAAATTTTACAAATGTGATACTTTTGCTTCTTCTGAGGCTGTTTTTGGGAGAAAGGTTTTGCAAGCCGTGGTGCCTTCCATCTAGGTGACCTGATTTGCTCCCTCCCTTCATCCGTGTCCTAAAGCTTTGGTATTGGTTCCCACAAGTAAGGATGACGCCGTGGACCGGACACACCTATGTTGGAGAAAACAGAATTTATGCTTACCTGATAAATTACTTTCTCCAACGGTGTGTCCGGTCCACGGCCCGCCCTGGTTTTTTAATCAGGTCTGATGAATTATTTTCTCTAACTACAGTCACCACGGTATCATATGATTTCTCCTATGCATATTCCTCCTTTACGTCGGTCGAATGACTGGGGTAGGCGGAGCCTAGGAGGGATCATGTGACCAGCTTTGCTGGGCTCTTTGCCATTTCCTGTTGGGGAAGAGAATATCCCACAAGTAAGGATGACGCCGTGGACCGGACACACCGTTGGAGAAAGTAATTTATCAGGTAAGCATAAATTCTGTTTTTCTGTAGTTTGCAATAAATTAACACACTAGCCAAGTGTGAAAACATTGTGTTTACATTAACACATTCGGCTAGATTACGAGTTGTGTGTTAGGGTTAAAAAGCAGCATTTAGAGGTCCAAACACTGCTTTTTAACGCCCGCTGGTATTACGAGTCTTGCAGGTACAGGCTCACCGCTCACTTTTTTGGCCAGACTCGGAAATACCGTAAATCCACTTACGTCAATTGCGTATCCTATATTTTCAAAGGGACTTGCATAGCGCCGGTATTACGAGTCTGACAAAAAGTGAGCGTAGACCCTCTCCTGTCAAGACTGGTACCGCATTTAAAAGTCAGTAGTTAAGAGTTGTACACTACAACACTGTAGCATAAAACTCTTAACTAAAGTGCTAAAAAGTACACTAACACCCATAAACTACCTATTAACCCCTAAACCAAGGCCCCCCCCCCACATCGCAAACACTAAAATAAATATTATTAACCCCTAATCTCCCGAACCGGACATCGCCGCCACTATAATAAATATATTAACCCCTAAACCGCCGCACTCCCGCCTCGCAAACACTATTTAAATATTATTAACCCCTAATCTGCCTGCCCTAACATCGCCGCCACCTACCTACATTTATTAACCCCAATCTGCCGCCCACAACGTAGCTGCCACTATATTAAATGTATTAACCCCTAAACCTATGTCTAACCCTAACCCCCCCTAACAAATATAATTTAAATAAATATAAATAAAATTACTAAATTATTCCTAAATTATTCCTATTTAAAACTAAATACAATTATTAACAATTTAAAAAACACAAAATTACAGAAAATAATAAAATAATTACAAGATTTTTAAACTAATTACACCTACTCTAATCCCCCTAACAAAATTAAAAAGCCCCTCAAAATAATAAAAGCCCTACCCTACACTAAATTACAAATAGCCCTTAAAAGGGCCTTTTGCTGGGCATTGCCCCAAAGTAATCAGCTCTTTTACCTGTAAAAAAAAAAAAAGTACAAATACCCCCCAACATTAAAACCCACCACCCACACAACCAACCCTACTCTAAAACCCACCCAATCCCCCCTTAAAAAAACCTAACACTAACCCCTTGAAGATCACCCTACCGTGAGACATCTTCACCCAACCGGGCAGAAGTAGTCCTCCAGACGGGCAGAAGTCTTCATCCAAGCCGGGCAGAAGAGGTCCTCCAGATGGGCAGAGTCTTCATCCAGACGGCATCTTCTATCTTCATCCATCCGGCGCGGAGCGGCTCCATCTTCAAGACATCCGACGCAGAGCATCCTCTTCAAACCACGGCCGACTTAAGAATGAAGGTTCCTTTAAATGACGTCATCCAAGATAGCGTCCCTTTAATTCCGATTGGCTGATAGAATTCTATCAGCCAATCGGAATTAAGGTAGAAAAAATCCTATTGGCTAATTCAGGGTTCGGTGATGTTGGGGGCAGCAGATTAGGGTTCATAAGTATAATGTAGGTGGCGGCGGTGTCCGGAGCGGCAGATTAGGGGTTAATATTATAATGTAGGTGGCGGCGATGTCGGGGCGGCAGATTAGGGGTTAATAAGTGTAAGATTAGGGGTGTTTAGTCTCGGGGTTCATGTTAGGGTGTTTCGGTGTAGACATAAAAAGAATCAATGGGGCTGCGTTAGGAGCTTTACGCTGCTTTTTTGCAGGTGTTAGATTTTTTTTCAGCCGGCTCTCCCCCATTGATTCTTATGGGGAAATCGTGCACAAGCACGTTTAGCCAGCTCACCGCTACCGTAAGCAGCGCTGGTATTGAGGTGAGATGTGGAGCTAAATTTTGCTCTTCGCTCACTTTTTTGCGGTTAACGCCGGGTTTGTAAAAAATACCAGCGCTCTCTGCAAGTGAGCGGTGAGCAAAAACTGCTCATTAGCACCGCACCCCTGTTAACCCCTTAACGACCAAGGACATATGCCATACGTCCTCAAAAAAAATACAGTTAATGACCGAGGACGTTTGGCGTACATCCTTGGTCTGGAAAGCAGCTGGAAGCGATCCTGCTCGCTTCCAGCTGCTTTCCGGTTATTGCAGTGATGCCTCGATATGGAGGCATCCGGCAATAACCCCCCTTGGCCATCCGATGCAGAGAGAGCCACTCTGTGGCCCTCTCTGCACTGGACATCGATGGACGGTATTGTTGGTGGGTGGGTGGGCGGCCATCGATGCTCTGTGTGGAGTGGAGGGGGCGGGATCGTGGGCGGGACCTACTGGGGCGCGCACGAGCGCTCGTGAACGGGGGGCGGGCGCGTGCACGGGGCGGGAGCGGGTGGGAACCGCTACACTACAGAAAAAAATGAAGTTAAAAGTAAAAAAAATTTTTTTTTTAAGTAATAAAAATTGCATCTAAGGGATCTGGAAGGGGTGGGGGGAAGCTACACTACAGAAAAGGGCATTTTTTTTTATTTTTTTTTAAAAAGGCACATTTTTTTACTAAACTGGGTACTGGCAGACAGCTGCCAGTACCCAAGATGGCGCCCATTAAGGCAGAGGGGAAGGGTTAGAGAGCTGTTTGGTGGGGGATCAGTGAGGTTGGGGGCTAAGGGGGGATCCTACACATCAGCATATGTAAATATGCTTTAAAAAAAAAGGCCAAATACCTTTTATTTTAGTACTGGCAGAGTTTCTGCCAGTACTTAAGATGGCGGGGACAATTGTGGGGTGGGAGAGGGAAGAGAGCTGTTTGGGAGGGATCAGGGGGTCTGATGTTTCAGGTGGGGGGCTGAGCTCTACACTAAAGCTAAAATTAACCCTGCAAGCTCCCTACAAGCTACATAATTAACCCCTTCACTGCTAGCCATAATACACGTGTGATGCGCAGCGGCATTTAGCGGGCCTTCTAATTACCAAAAAGCAATGCCAAAGCCATATATGTCTGCTATTTCTGAACAAAGGGAATCCCAGAGAAGCATTTACAACCATTTGTGCCATAATTGCACAAGCTGTTTGTAAATAATTTCAGTGAGAAACCTAAAGTTTGTGAAAAAGTTTTTGAAAAAGGGAACTTTTTTTTATTTGATCGCATTTGGCGGTGAAATGGTGGCATGAAATATACCAAAATGGGCCTAGATCAATACTTTGGGTTGTCTACTACACGCAACTAAGCTAAAATTAACCCTACATGCTCCCTAATTAACCCCTGCACTGCTGGGCATAATACACGTGTTGTGCGCAGCGGCATTTAGCGGCCTTCTAATTACTAAAAAGCAAAGCCAAAGTCATATATGTCTGCTATTTATGAACAAAGGGGATCCCAGAGAAGCATTTACAACTATTTGTGCCATAATTGCACAAGCTGTTTGTAAATGATTTCAGTGAGAAACCTAAAGTTTGTGAAAAAATTTGTGAAAAAGTGTAACTTTTTTTTTATTTGATCGCATTTGGCGGTGAAATGGTGGCATGAAATATACCAAAATTGGCCTAGATCAATACTTGGGGTTGTCTACTACACTACACTAAAGCTAAAACTACCCCAAAAAGCTCCCTACATACTCCCTAATTAACCCCTTCACTGCTGGGCATAATACACGTGTGGTGCGCAGTGGCATTTAGCGGCCTTCTAATTACCAAAAAGCAACGCCAAAGTCATATATGTCTGCTATTTCTGAACAAAGGGGATCCCAGAGAAGAATTTACAACCATTTATGCCATAATTGCACAAGCTGTTTGTAAATAATTTAAGTTAGAAACCAAAAGTTTGTGAATAAATTTGTGAAAAAGTGAACGATTTTTTGTATTTGATCGCATTTGGCGGTGAAATGGTGGCATGAAATATACCAAAATGGGCCTAGATCAATACTTTGGGTTGTCTACTAAAAAAAAAATATATACATGTGAATGGATATTCAGAGATTCCTGAAAGATATCAGTGTTCTAATGTAACTAGCGTTAATTTTGAAAAAAATGGTTTGGAAATAGCAAAGTGCTACTTGTATTTATGGCCCTATAACTTACAAAAAAAGCAAAGAACATGTAAACATTGGGTATTTCTAAACTCAGGACAAAATTTTGAAACTATTTAGCATGGGTGTTTTTTGGTGGTTGTAGATATGTAACCAATTTTGGGGGTCAAAGTTAGAAAAAGTGTGGTTTTTTTTCCATTTTTCCCCATATTTTATAAAAAAAATTATAGTAAATTATAAGATATGATGAAAATAATGGTATCTTTAGAGTCCATTTAATGGCGAGAAAAACGGTATATAATATGTGTGGGTACAGTAAATGCGTAAGAGAAAAATTACAGCTAAACACAAACACCGCAGAAATGTTAAAATAGCCTTGGTCCCAAATGGACAGAAAATGGAAAAGTGCTGTGGTCATTAAGGGGTTAACGCAAAACTCGTAATCTAGGTGATTGTTTGCTGCAATACTTTTTCATTAGCCAACTTTCTCCCTACCACTTGCCTTTTTGGAGCAGCAAATCCATACTTTTTACTAGTGAAAACAAGGCCTTGTTTGTTAGCAAAACTTGTATTGTTTTTCGATATGTTTTCAGCTGAGGCTAATTAGATATGTAGCAGGGTTAGCCACATGGAATTTGCAGGGTACACTTCTATTTCTCAGATCTGCAAAACCCACCGTTTTCAGAGTTAAATTATAGGGAAAAGGGGCAAAATAAATAAAGAAAATATATTGAAAGTATTTTACTTTGCATAACGAAACAGTTTAAACATTGTATAGTAGAATCTTAATGTTCCTTTAATAAAATATTTTATTTATGATTTTTATATTATATATATATATATATCTATATATCAACAAATAAGCTTTAATTAAAGAGACACTCAGGTCAAGATAAACTTTTATGATACAGATAGAGCATGCAGTTTTAAGACACTTTCCAATTTACTTTCTGGGGAACAAGATCCTACTGAGCATGTGCAAAAACTCACAGGGTATACGTATACTAGTCTGTCATTGGCTGATGTCTGTCACATGATACAAAGTGCTGGAAAATGGGTGAAAGAATAAATTTGCCAGAAAAAAAATCTACTGCTTATTTGAAATTTAGAGTAGGTGTTATCATTGTCTTTTTATTATGCACTTGTTAATTATACCATTCTACTGCATTGAGTGGTCCTTTAAAGGGACAGTGTGCTATAAAATTGTTTTCCCCTTAATGTGTTTCCAATGACTTGTTATGATATAACAAACATAAGAATGTGCCACATGGAATAGATCATATCGATACTATGAGGCTGGAACAATAAATTCTAAATTATGTTCACAAACACTGCAGCACTCAAATGTGCCGAGTATAGCAGACTGAGCGCTCCCACTGCAGGAACTCTTCACTCTTAAAGGGACATGAAACTCAAAGTTTCTCTTTCCTTATTCAGATAGAAGTAAATTGGAAACTTTTTTTAAACTTGTGTTCTCTATTATCAAATTTGCATCGTTCTCATGTTATTCTTTTCTAAAGAGATATCCAGATAGGTAGCGTGCTCGTGCCTGCAGAACTACATGGCAGGAAATAGTGCTGCCATCTAGTGCTCTTGCTAATGTATAATATTATTGCTGAACTGCTGGCATATAGTGCTGCAGACATGTGCACCTACTGAATTTACCATCTTGCTTTTCAACAAAGTATAACAAGAAAACAAAGACATTTGATTATAGAAGTAATTGGTTTTAATATTATCTCACAGCGCTCATAATATTCCCAAAAGAGCTTTAAGATAATGGGGTACCTAGCTGCCCCTGAAGATAATATATAGTAGTTGAATATCAAAAAGCGCCTAACTAGAGGCTATGGGAAATGGGTCTAGGAAGTGGCAGATAGGCCTGGCTGTCTATAGATAATAATTATACATATATGGGTTAACAGTGCAAAAATTGTTATATTAAACAAATTTGTTAATTTATTAGACATGTACAATGTAAAATTTAAACAATATAATAGTAAAACATGGATCCATGTATCAAAAGAAAAAACAGTCAATTAGTAAAAATACAGTTAAAAATAACAATCGATAATCGGAATAAAATCACAATAAGTTGACATAAATATTCTAATTAAATTACAGGAATTGAGTGTGCATTATCACCAACCGGTTAGGGTAGTGGAATGATTAAAAAGTTCTTGGTCCCTTACTTAGTGTATCCTCTTCTTAGAACAAGTGTGAAAAAGTGATAAAAAAATGTGATGAAAAAATATCTAGATATAAAAATGTGATAAAAATTGTCCAATTTAAATTTAAAAGTCCAAAGTCCAAAAAATGTGTCTGTGCTTTAAATCCAAAAAACGTTTTGGTGATTGTGAAATACCCAAAAAGTGAAAAAAATGAAAAAATTAAAAAATACTTGTGTCCAAATATAATTATAATTATATCCAATAAATTATATCCAATAAATTACTCTGTGTTCGCTGTGGTGTGTGATATAGATAGTGGCTGATGGAAATCCTCCTTCTGGGAATCTCCTTAGTGGGTGGTTGTTGTTTGTGTTTTATTTGTGAGGTATTCGGTCTGTGATATAGACTCAATCCTTATATAAAACCTGCAAACAACAAAAATAACAGTGCAATAATGCTACAAATATGATAAAAATATTAAAATGTTGCTCACCAATTGCTGTCAACGCGTTTCGGCCTTTGTTAGGCCTTTCTCAAGACTCAAGTTGTTTGCAGGTTTTATATAAGGATTGAGTCTATATCACAGACCAAATACCTCACAAATAAAACACAAACAACAACCACCCACTAAGGAGATTCCCAGAAGGAGGATTTCCATCAGCCACTATCTATTTTCAGTTTTTCATTTTTTTCACTTTTTGGGTATTTCACAATCACCAAAACGTTTTTTGGATTTAAAGCACAGACACATTTTTTGGACTTTGGACTTTTAAATTGGACAATTTTTATCACATTTTTATATCTAGATATTTTTTCATCACATTTTTTTATCACTTTTTCACACTTGTTCTAAGAAGAGGATACACTAAGTATGGGACCAAGAACTTTTTAATCATTCCACTACCCTAACCGGTTGGTGATAATGCACACTCAATTCCTGTAATTTAATTAGAATATTTATGTCAACTTATTGTGATTTTATTACGATTATCGATTGTTATTTTTAACTGTATTTTTACTAATTGACTGTTTTTTCTTTTGATACATGGATCCATGTTTTACTATTATATTGTTTAAATTTTACATTGTACATGTCTAATAAATTAACAAATTTGTTTAATATAACAATTTTTGCACTGTTAACCCATATATGTATAATTATTATCTATAGCGAGCCAGGCCTATCTGCCACTTCCTAGACCCATTTCCCATAGCCTCTAGTTAGGCGCTTTTTGATATTCAACTACTGATTATAGAAGTAAATTGGAAAGTTGTTTCAAATTGTATGCTTAAATCATGAAAGACAAATGTTGGGTTTTATGTCCCTTTAAGGGAACAGCAAGCTCATACTCCACATATAAAAAAATGCAATGCACTACTGGGAGCTAGCTACTGATTGTTGGGTGTACATATATGCCTCACCTTCTTTATTCAGTTAGCTCTTCAACAAAGGATACCAAGAGAATAAAGCAAATTTGATAATAGAAGTAAATTACAAAGTTGTTTAAAATTGTATACTCCTTCTGTATCATGTTCATTTAACAAACCCATTTGATTTCTACCTTGTTTGTGTGTAGTGTTCTATAAATCCAATGAATGGGCTGGAGTGTACGGCATACGGGAACAGGATGCAGTAACGTGGTCTACCAGAGAAAATAAGTACGTTTCATCTGACATCCGTTTTTATTTTGTACAGTAAATCTAATACAGTGTTATACTATTAACAGTACACTCTCTTTTTTTTTGTAGGTCGTAATGTTTGGTTCACAAGTTATGCTGCATAAGTCAAATCAGTTAATATGGGAAAAGAACAACTTGAAGATAATGAACATTTTTGGCTAGTATCTAGCCTCTGAGTTGAGAATCCATACCTCAATAAATATTATATCTGCTATAACACATCTTATCCTAAAGTGGTTAACTTTTTTAAATACATACAATCAATGTTAATTGTGTAACTATCATCTTGAAAAAATGATTTTAAACTTATTCTACTCTTTAGCTTGGTTACATGGTCTAGTTTTTATTTAAAGGGACACTGAACACATTTTTTTTTTTCGTGATTCAGACAGAGCATGCAATTTTAAGCAACTTAATAATTTACTCCTATTATCAATTTTTCTTCGTTCTCTTGCTATCTTTAATTTAAAAATAAGACATCTAAGCTTTTTTTTTGGATCAGAACTCTGGACAGCAATTTTTTATTGGTGGATGAATTTATCCACCAATCAGCAAGGACAACCCAAGTTGTTCAACAAAAATGGGCCGGCATCTAAACTTAAATTCTTGCATTTCAAATAAAGATATTAAGAGAATAAAGAAAATTTGATAATATGAGTAAATTAGAAAGTTGCTTAAAATTGCATGCTCTATCTGAATCACAAAAGAAAAATTTGGGTTCAGTGTCCCTTTAAGGGCTATCCAATATTTAGATGACAATTTTAGATAACCCCAAAAAGGGACAGTAGAGTCAAAATGTTTATTTCATGATTCAGATAGAGCATAACATTTTAAATTAATTTACAATTTACTTCTATTATCTAATTTGCTTCATTCTCTTGGTATTCATTGTTGAAAAAGCATACCCAGGTTGTCTCAGGAGCAGCAATGCATTACTGGGAACTAGCTGTTGATTGATGGCTGCACATAAAGGTCTCCTGTCATTGGCTCAACCCCATGTGTTCAACTAACTTCCAGTAGTGCATTGCTGCTCCTCCAAAAAAGGAAAGAATGAAGCAAATCTGATAAAAGAAAATTGGAAAGTTGATCAAAATTGTATGCTCGGTCCGAATCGTGATAGAATTTTTTTGGGTCTTATACCCATTTAAATGGGAACTTTGAATGGTTAACCATGATGCATAAATGCATACAAAAGGAGAAGCTGTTTACCAGGAACAAACAACAGCTCAGTAGCTTGTTTTATGGCGAGTTAGCACCCAGGAGCAGCCTCTTTTAGCCCAATTGTGCTTTTCACACAGGAGAACTTCCCTGACATATATCAGTCTGATCCCGCCTAACAAGGTCAGTCCAGCCTCAAAATACCAGGCAATCCTCCTCTGAACAAGAAACATGGCAATTCCAGACAACTGTTTGGTCTTCTTTGGACCTCGTCAATGAGGTGCAGCCATATCCTCTAAGCACATTGGGCAAATAGTCCACGTCTGGTTTTCCCAATCACCCTTAGGGAGACTTTCCCAGATTAATAATACAAATGCATGCAGAAAAAGAAGCGCTCTACCAGGAATGAACAACAGCTCAGTTACTCAGTAGCTTGTTCTATTTTGAGTAACTCATGAAATTAATGGAAATTTTTATATTTAGCCAATACCAATTAGTAAACAGAAGCAGATCCTGTCATTGTTTGGATGTTTAATATACGACTGAAGCGCATTTGCGTGAAAAATGGCCTTTTTATAATAACATTTTGGAACTTAAAAAGTGCCAGCTCCAGGGGTTTGGGCTGATAATGCACATTTTGTTCAAATTAATTGAATATGATATAATGAAGATGTCTGAACATTCTTACAATATCTGACCTTGTAATAAAATTTTTGTCTCAAAAATAAATTTTGTATTTTAATTGTTTGAAGTCTGTGTGCTTGTCACAAACATATATCATGTTCTCATGTCGAATTTTATAACTGCAAAAATATATATTACACCTTTTTTAATGTTGTTTTTTATATTTAACACAAGTTAAAGAATGTATTTTTAACATTTTCATAGTTCATATCAGCAGTTATGCACCACATTAAAGAAAGATCAGCATATAAATGTTTTAAAAGCATTTGTTAGCATGCATTGTTTTGCAATCAAGGGACATACTTCTTATAAAAGTTTGAGTTTTTTTAACTTTATCTCATTTACGCTTTCCAGTTAGTGATAAATCTAAATGTGACCTGCACTGATCAAGCAATCACAATCCGTAATTTTGCAGGGAAGGAGTTTAAAGTCTCCAGTATGACCGCCAGCCTCTCAGGCAGTAGTGGGAAGATACTCAGGAGTAAATTACAGTTAAAGTAGTCAAATTGTATAATGAATATTAAAATGGTTTTTACTACTCTTTTTACGGAGATTTACAGTTAAAGTTATACTGAACCAAAAAAAAATATTTCATGATTCAGGTAGAGCATGCAATTTTAAGCAACTTCCTATTACAAGATACGATGAGTCCACGGATTTCATCCTTACTTGTGGGATATCGCCTCCTGGTCAGCAGGAGGAGGCAAAGAGCACCACAGCAGAGCTGTATATATAGCTCCTCCCTTCCCTCCCACCCCAGTCATTCTCTTTGCCTGTGTTAGTGATAGGAAGAGGTAAAGTGAGGTGTTAGTTTAGATTCTTCAATCAAGATTTTATTATTTTTAAAATGGTGCCAAAGTGTGCTATTTTACTATAGGGTGTAGCCGTATTCCTTGTCAGTCTCTAGAGTAGAGCTACAGGTGGCTTTCAGGCAATGGGAACTGGTGGGGTTTTAGCCTCACTGCGCCTCCCATACTTGTGCTGCCCTTCTGTTGATGGTCTTAGAGAATTTTAACTAAGGCCCTTCTGTCTTCACAGGACCCCAGGAGGGAGAGAGGACCTCTTGATACTGTGAGACTTTCATGCTGTTACTCAGCATAGAGGTAAGTGCAGTCTCTTATTTCTGTGGCTCTGCAGCATATCTCAGAATTGGCTGTACTCTGTCTTTCTGTTGGGGGCTATGGGCTCTGGTAAGGGCTTTCCCTTTGATAGTGTGTGGGTTCTCATTATGGAAAGAGAATGAGAATCGACACATTGATTTGTTTTTTTCTCAGGCTCTTCTGGCATTTGTTAAACTAAGATTAAAAACGCTGGGATTTTTATTTAGGTGTTTAGTTAAACTGGACTTTTGCCTGACGACTCTCTATTAGGACGGATTCCATATAGAGCATGGGGCTGACGCTGGGAGTGGTGTCGGAGTCGGGTTAATGGACTCCGGTGCATGGCGGTGTGTAACTTTTTTGCCGGGATCTTCAGGCTGTGTTTGTTTGCCGCCCAAGAAGGGCGGGGCTTAGTATTTGCGCGCTTAGCTGCACAGTTGTTGCTCTGACAGTGATCCGATCAGCAGCGTTCCTTACGGCTCCTATGTCCGCTTGTTTTCTATAACCTCACAAGCGGTCTTAGGCTCGCCGCTCTCGAGGGGATAGTCTTGGTCACATGGGGACAGGTAGGAGCCGCAGCGGAGCTGTGGCGAGGTGACTGATTGTTTATCCGGAGTGCAAGTGTTTTATTTTTCACTGAGACATTGTTCACTTGCAGAGAGTGTGAGTTTTATATGTAAAAACACAGTTTCCTCTCTGTTTTTTCATTTGTCGAGTATTGGGCTTTAAAACATGAACAAGTTTGTTTTTTAAAGGCACAGTGCACTCATTTTTATTATCAGTTATATTAGGCTGATTATATGTTGTTTATTTTCACCTAATTATCAGTACCACAACCAATCTAATTCTTGCTTATTTTTATCATGGATGACATTCAACACAGTACATGTTGTATGTGTTTAAATGCCAATGTGGAACCCCCTGTTACTTTTTGTCCCTCTTGCACTGAGAGGGCTTTACAGTTTAGAGAGCAGATTTTCTTTAATAAAAGTATATCTAAGGATGTTTCTTAGACTGATGAGATTCAGAGTATGCCGCAACTTTCTCTCCAAGCGTCACAGCCTTTAATGCCGGCTCAGGCGACGCCTTGTTCTTCAACTGCATCTGCTGCGTTCACCCTGCAGGATATTGCTGCAGTTATGTCATCTACTCTTTCAGAGGAGTTATCTGCTTTGCCAGTACTGCAAGGCAAACGCAGTAGGAAAGAGGCCCATGTGGTCCATGCGACTTCCGATGTACCTTCCCAGGGCTCTGAATTGGGGGGTATGGAGGCTCTGTCCAAGGGGGAACTTTCTGACTCAGGAAGTGTATTGCCCCCGACAGATTCGGACGTGATGTCTTTCAGGTTTAAGCTTGAACACCTCTGCCTGTTACTCCGGGAGGTTTTGGTGACTCTGGACGAATGTGATTCAATTGTGGTCCCTCCAGAGAAATTGAGTAAGATGGACAGATATTTAGAGGTTCCTTCTTATTCTAACGTTTTCCCTATTCCTAAGAGAACTTCGGAAATTATTGCTAAGGAATGGGAGAGACAGGGTATTCCATTCTCCCCTTCTCCTGTTTTCAAGAAAATGTACCCTATAGCTGACGATATTCAGGATTCTTGGCAGACGATCCCTAAGGTGGAGGGAGCTATATCCACCTTGGCTAAACAAACTACTATTCCTATCGAGGATAGTTGTGCTTTCAAAGACCCTATGGATAAGAAGTTGGAGGGTCTCCTCAAAAAGATCTATGTTCATCAGGGGTTGCTATTGCAACCGGCGGCCTGCATTGTTACAGTCACGACTGCGGCTGCTTTTTGGTTTGATGCCTTAGAAGAGTCTCTTAAAACTGAGACTTCTTTGGAAGAAATACAGGATAGAATTAAAGCTCTTAAGTTTGCTAATTCTTTTATTACAGATGCTTCCTTTCAGATTACCAAATTGGTGGCTAAAAGTTCAGGATTTTCCATCTCAGCATGCAGAGCCTTATGGTTAAAATCTTGGTCTGTGGATGTGTCATCTAAATCTAAGCTTTTGGCTATTCCTTACAAAGGGAAGATCCTGTTCGGGCCTGACTTGAAGGAGATTATTTCTGACATCACGGGAGGTAAGGGTCACCTCCTCCCTCAGGATAAAGAGGGCAACAGAGTAATTTTCGTTCCTTTCGAAATTTCAAGGGAGTTCCCTCTTCCGCTAAACAGGAAGGGAATTATTCACAAAGTCCACTTGGAGACCCAACCAGTCTTGGAACAAAGGTAAACAATCCAAGAAGCCAGGTGCTGCTACCAAGTCAGCATGAAGGGTCGGCCCCCGATCCGGGACCGGATCTAGTAGGGGGCAGACTTTCTCACTTTGTCCAGGCTTGGATAAGAGATGTTCAGGATCCTTGGACATTAGAAATTGTGTCTCAGGGGTATCAGTTGGAGTTCAGAAATTCTTCCCCCAGAGGAAGGTTCCTTCTTTCTCGATTATCTGTCGACCAGATAAAAAGAGAGGCGTTCTTACGTTGTGTAGGAGACCTATTTTCCATGGGAGTAATATGTCCCGTTCCAATCCAGGAACAGGGGTTGTATTCCAATCTGTTTGTAGTTCCCAAAAAGGAGGGAACGTTCCGACCCTTCAAGATGGAAACTATTTGGACCATTGATCCAGGAGGGTCAATATATGACTACCGTGGATCTAAAGGATGCATATCTTCATGTTCCTATCCACAGAGATCATCACAAGTTCCTGAGGTTTGCCTTTCTGGACAAACATTTTCAGTTCATGGCCCTTCCTTTCGGTCTGGCCACGGCACCCAGAATTTTCACAAAGGTGCTGGGGTCTCTGCTGCCGGTTCTAAGACAGTGGGGCATTGCAGTGGCGCCCTATCTGGACAATATTCTGATCCAGGCGTCGTCTTATCAACTGGCAAAGTCTCATACCGACATTGTTCTGTCCTTTCTGAGGACTCACGGGTGGAAAGTAAATCTGGAAATCTGGAGTTTGCTAGTTCCACAGACAAGGGTTCCTTTCTTGGGAACTCTAATCGACTCTGTCCATGAAGATCTTTTTGACGGACGTCAGAAAGTTAAAGATTCTGAATACATGCCTATCCCTTCAGTCCAATCCTCGGCCGTCAGTGGCTAAGTGCATGGAGGCAATTGGATTGATGGTAGCAGCAATGGACATCATTCCATTTGCTCATTTCATCTGAGACCTCTACAACTGAGCATGCTCAGACAATGGAATGGAGATTATGCAAATTTGTCTCCTCAAATAAATCTAGATCAGGAGACAAGGGACTCTCTTCTATGGTGGTTGTCGCCGGATCATCTATCCCAAGGTACGTGCTTTCTCAGACCCTCATGGGTGATAGTGACAACGGACACCAGCCTGATTGGATGGGGAGCAGTCTGGAACTCCCTGAGGGCTCAGGGTGTGTGGACTCGATCGGAGTCTCTACTTCCCATCAATATCCTGGAGTTGAGAGCAATATTCAATGCGCTTCAGGCTTGACCTCAGTTGGCTTTGGCCAAATTCATCAGATTCCAGTCGGAGAACATCACGACTGTAGCTTACATCAATCATCAGGGAGGAAGAAGGAGTTCCTTAGCGATGACAGAAGTAGCCAAGATAATTCAGTGGGCGGAGGCTCACTCTTGTTCTCTGTCGGCAATCTACATCCCAGGAGTGGAAAACTGGGAGGCGGATTTTCTGAGCAGACAAGCTTTTGATCCGTGGGAATGGGAACTCCATCCGGAGGTATTTGCCAACCTGATTCTCAAGTGGGGCAGGCCGGAGTTGGATCTTATGGCAACTCGTCAGAATGCCAATCTTCCGAGATACGGGTCCAGATCCAGGGATCCCCAGGCCGAACTGATAGATGCCTTGGCAGTACCTTGGTCGTTCAACCTAGCTTATGTGTTCCCTCCATTTGCTCTCCTTCCCCGGGTGATTGCTTGAGTCAAACAGGAGAGGGCTTTGGTGATCCTTATCGCTCCTGCGTGGCCTTGCAGGACTTGGTATGCCGATCTGGTGGACATGTCATCTCAGCCACCGTGGAGGCTTCCTTTGAGGAAAGACCTTCTCATTCAGGGACCCTTCCATCATCCGAATCTAGTTTCTCAGCAGCTAACTGCTTGGATTTTATCTAAGCGAGGGTTCTCTGATTTGGTCATTGATACCTTGATCAGGCACGTAAGCCTGTTACTAGAAAGATTTACCATAAGATTTGGCGTAAATATCTTTATTGGTGCGAATCCAAGGGCTACTCTTGGAGTAGGGTTAGGATTCCCAGGATTTTGTCTTTTCTCCAAGAAGGATTGGAGAAAGGGTTGTCAGCTAGGGACAGATTTCTGCTTTGTCTGTTTTGCTACACAAGCGTCTGGCAGATGTTCTAGATGTTCAATCTTTTTGTCAGGCTCTGACAAGAATCAGGCCGGTGTTTAGACCAATTGCTCCTTCTTGGAGTTTGAATTTAGTTCTTAATGTTCATCAAGGGGTTCCGTTTGAACCTATGCATTCCATAGATATTAACTTGTTTTCTTGGAAAGTTTTATTTTTGGTTGCTATTTGTTCTGCTCGCAGAGTTTGAGCTTTTGGCATTACAATGTGACTCTCCTTATCTTATCTTCCATTCCGATAAGGTGGTGTTACGTACCAAACCTGGTTTCCTTCCTAAGGTTGTTTCTAATAAGATTATTAATCAGGAAATTGTTGTTTCTTCCTTGTGTCCTAATCCTTCTTCTAAGAAGGAGCGACTGTTACATAATTTGGACGTGGTCCGTGCCTTGAAGTTCTACTTGCAGGCGACTAAGGATTTTCGTCAATTGTCTTCTTTGTTTGATTGTTTTTTCGGGGAAACGTAGGGGTCAGAAAGCTACGGCTACCTCTCTTTCTTTTTGGTTGAAGAGTATCATCCATTTTGCATATGAGACTGCTGGACAGCAGCCTCCTGAACGAATTATGGCTCATTCCACTAGGGCTGTGGCTTCCTCATGGGCATTCAAAAATTATGCTTCTGTTGAACAGATTTGCAAGGCTGCAACTTGGTCGTCTCTTCACACTTTTTCCAAATTTTCCAAATTTGATACTTTTGCCTCGTCTGAGGCTGTTTTTGGGAGGAAATTTCTTCAAGCAGTGGTGCCTTCTGTTTAGGTTCCCTGTCTTGTCCCTCCCTTTTAATCCGTGTCCTATAGCTTTGGTATTGTATCCCACAAGTAAGGATGAAATCCGTGGACTCATCGGGTCTTGTAAAAGAAAAGGAAATTTATTCTTACCTGATAAATGTATTTATTTTACGATACGATGAGTCCACGGCCCACCCTGTTTTTGTAAGACAGGTCTTTTTGTTCTTTTTGCTAAACTTCAGTCACTTCTGCACCTTGACTTTTCCTTTCTCTTCCTAACTTCGGTCGAATGACTGGAGTGGGAGGGAAGGGAGGAGCTAAATATACAGCTCTGCTATGGTGCTCTTTGCCTCCTCCTGCTGACCAGGAGGCGATATCCCACAAGTAAGGATGAAATCCGTGGACTCATCGTATCGTAAAATAAATAAATTTATCAGGTAAGAATAAATTTCCTTTTTTAATTTACTCCTGTTATCAATTTTTCTTCATTCTCTTGGTATCTTTATTTGAAAAAGCAGGAATGTAAGCTTGCGACCCTGGATATCGCTTGCTGTACGGTGCGTTCATTTAGCCACCAATCAGCAAGCTGTACTCTGGAGCTGGACCAAAGATGGGGCGGCTTGTAATCTTACATTCCTGCTTTTTCAAATAAAGATACCAAGAGAACGAAGAAAATTTGATAACAGGAGTAAATTAGAAAGTTGCTTAAATTTCATGCTCTATTTTGAATTGTGAAAAAAAAATGGGTTCAGTATCCCTTTGATGTAACTTTTTAAGTAAAATAACTCTCCCCTTTTTTTAAATTTAAAAAAAAAAATGGTTGAATGATTAAAATGAAATCATATCTCAGTCACGCTAAAATGCATCTACTGTTGCTTCTTGGTGTAAAATTAACAAAATGTCATATTGACTAATGACCAAATTGTTATTATCTGACACAAACTAAACATTGAAGTATTAAAGGGACAGTAATCGCCAATTTTCATATAACTGCATGTAATAGACACTACTATAAAAAATAATATGCACAGATACTGATCTAAAAATCCAGTATAAAACCTTTTAAAAACTTACTTAGAAGCTCCAAATTTAGCATTGTTAATGAGGTAGTCTGGGACACCCACTGAAAGGGGCTGGGTAAAATAAATACACACTCCCAACCTACCAACTGTCCCTGCATATGAAAAGACATAACCTAAACAGGAGTCTGTAAACGCATGTATACATCTGACACTGTGGGGCTTGGTTAGGAGTCTGAAAATTAGCACAATGTTCTTAAAAAATAAGCAACACGATAGATTTTTACAAAAACACTACCAGATGGGCTATATAAATGGATCATCTACAAAACATTTATGCAAAGAAAAATCTAGTGTACAATGTCCCTTTAAATCTTAAAGGGACCTAAAAAATGCAAAAAGACTTGTGCTAGAGCATGATATTATTGCATATTGCTTATGTAGTTAAAGTGCTGGTCCATAGCAGCAATGCACTGGGCACTAGCTGAACACATCTGGGGAGCCTGTGACAAGAGGCATATGTGTATTCACCAATCCCCAGTTATTTCATAATTGTGTATTTTGGCTATTGAGCCTAGTTAGGTATGTTTTTTAACAAAGGAAATAAAGAGAACAAAGTAAATTTAAAAGAGAAGTACAATGCAAAGGCTCTTTAAATGACATGTTATATCTGAATCTTGAAAGTTTTAATTTTGACTTTCATGTTGTTTTATGTTCACATTTCTACAATTAGGATTACTTCTGTTCATAATCATAGTGGCACTTATTTTGAGATTCTGCAGTGCTATAAGTATAATATGTGATAGTAGCGTTTATAAGAAGCAAATGGGTTGAGGGCCCTGCAACAATCAGGCCAGGTTTTCATTATAGCTGAACCAGTGCACAAGTGAAGTAATCAGCTGATCAGAAACACCATGGTTACTAACCCGCTCTCACCCATCAGATGATTACTTCACCAGTGCACTGGTTCAGCTATAATAAAAACCTGCCCTGTTGGGGGTACTTGAGGTCCATGGTTGACACCTCTTCCTTGCTTGGCATAAAAATAGTGCTGCAATATAAGAACCACACTTTCGGCTTGAAATAAAGATATTGCTTGGCATAAAATAGGGACAGCCCTACATGCAGACTGAAAAGCTTTTCATTTAATCTGCCTGTACTGGGCTCATATGCAACCAATAGTGCAAGGCAAACGTTTTTAAAAGAAAGCCTATGGCGTTCTAAACTGAGCTCTACTCATTGATTTTTAGGTTTGTAACCGTAATTTTATTGTTTCAATTATGTGCATTTTCCCTACACAAAATCTATATGATTCTTCATATAATGTATTGTTATATTAAAGGCACAATTTAATATCCAATTTTACTTTTCATAATTTATATTTTTCTCTCATCTCTATTTCCTATATCCATTGAGATAATATATAGGAATTCTCTCCATCTATATAATAGGTACCTGCTTTTTCCACACCATCCCATTTCTTTTCTCAGTTTTTATGTCTTTAGTTTTTTGAGGGAAACTATTTGAAGAGCAAGAATAAACTACCTGTGCACAGATTGACCCTAGTAGTTTTTAAACTCTACTATTTCAACATAGTGATATTTTTCTACCCCTATATATTATGTATATATATATATATATTTCTAATGACACGATGAGTCCACGGATCATCATTAATTACTGTTGGGAATATCACTCCTGCCAGAGGCGTAACTAGAAACCACAGCCATAGGGCCCAGGTGCAAGAATCTAAGAAGGGCCACCCCCCCTCCTCCCTTCAAGAAAGTGAATTTGATACTTTTTTTTTACATTTAACAAAGAAAAAAAATGTGAATCAGATTACATGTCTGCAAAAGGAGGTACCCTGTGCCCACAGTCTGAGATGGTTTGACCCCCTATTACTGTATATAGTGACACTGTTTAACCCCCCAGTACTGTATATAGTGAGTCAGTGACACAGTCTGTAATCTGCCGGTGAGATGGCTGGCCTGACCCTACCCGCCCCAGTACTTTATAAAGTGACCAAAGTAGCCTGTGACATGGTCCAGCCCCCCCCCCCCCGTACTGTATATAGTGGTACTGTATAATGACACTGTTTACCCCCCCAATGCTGTAGTAACAAGGTCTGTAATTTGCTGGTTCCACAAACATACACACACACACATACATGCATGCATAAATAAACACACAGTCACATACATACATACACCAATGGGTAAAACAGGAACACTAATCCCTGTAGTCAGAGACACTAGTGAAGCATCATGTCACACTCACATATCATCAGTGCAGGCAGTGGCAGGTCAACGTTTTTATTCCAAAAATTTTTGAAGCTGGGCCCGCACCCAATTGCGACTCCTGCCCAGCAAAGAGCACCACAGCAAAACTGTTAAATATCTCCTCCCTTCCCTCCCACCCAAGTCATTCTCTTTGCCAACGTTAGAGCAAGGAAGTGGTAAAGTTAGGTGTTAGTTAAAAGATTCCTCAATCAAGTTTATTATTTTTTTAAGTAGTACAAGATTGTGCTGCTTTGTTCTGGGGTGTAGCCATAGTCCATATCAGTCTCTTCAGTAGAGCAGTGGTGACTTTAGAGCAATGGGAACTTGTGGGACATAATTCTCACTGGGCCTCCCATATATTTATGCTGGCCCTAATCCTGATGGGCTTTTCTCCACAGGTCTATGTGAGGGAGAGGACCTCTCAAACCTGGTGAGCTGCCCTGCTGCCGGGCAAATTTCTAAGGTAAGTGCTAAGTTTATTTTCTGGGGTATGTACACAGAAAAATTGGCACTTTATTATATATGAGGACACAAAGATGACTTTATCCTTGGGGAGGATATCGTTATAAGGGCAGTTACAGCAGGCACTGGGGACGTGGAGAGGTGGCTCATATGTTAAATGCAGATTTTACAACTCCCGACGGCTTTATTTTTAACAGGTCATTAGCCGCCCGGGAGGTTTATCTTTGATACGCCCACGATGGGCGGAGCTAAGCTACACGACAACGTTTGCACGCTTTTCTCTTTGTTCTGTATATCCCCATTTCCGGTGGGGAATTGAGGCGATTGAGAGTATCTCTGCTGCGTTATGTGACGCAGCAGAAAAGTCTCACATATGGTTCTAATGTGTTTTAAATGTGTCCGGATGTGTGCTATACTGAATTATTCGATCCGGTGGCAGGGCATTGCACCTCAGCAAGACTAAGATAGCTGAGGTGTGGAGATTGTCTGCTACTTATTGTTAAAGACTCAATTGTTGTTGTAAAAGCAAGTATAAAGTTGTTTCATTTAACATTTAAAGACACAGTATACAATTTCATTAAGAAATTACTTTTAACATTTAAAAGACACAGTAACCGTTTTTTTTTGTGAGGTAATTCTAGTTAAGATATCCAATATTTAATTGATCTAATTGTACATTAAGGATGGACCAAGAGGCCCTGCATGTTACGTGTACTAATGTGAATCTACCAATCCCTTTCTGTTCCTCATGTAAGGAGAGGACTTTACAGTTCAGGGATAGATTTTTTTCAGAGCCACCATTGTCTGGGGCGGATGCTGCTATCAGAAGCCTTCTGACCATGTTCAATATATGCCGCAGCTTTCTCTGCAAGTGTCCCCAAAACTTAACGTCCATTCAACCAGTGCCCTGCACTTCCTCCACGACTCCACCTGGAGTTTACTTTGCAAGACGTCACTTCCCTCATGTCCCCTGAGGTTTCGGAAGCGTTGTCTGCTTTTCCCATGCTGCAGGGAAAGCGCATAGGAAAAATAAACATTCAGTGAGCGAGGTTACTTCACAGTGGTTGCTATCTAAAAGGTCTCCCAGAAGCCTGAGGAAGAGAAAGTACTTTGGGTAGCATCTGAGGGTGAAATCTCAGATTCTGACAGTATAATTCCTCCTGCTGATACTGAAGTAGTATATTTCAGGTTTAAGCTAGAAACACCTCCGGTCTGTAATACTTGAGATTTTAGCTACTCTAGACGACAGCAACATCACAGTCGTAGTTAATCCTAAGAAATCCAGTAAGCTAATCAATTATTTTGATGTACCTTCCTTGGTGGAGGTTTTTTCATGTACCAGATTGAGATACTGAGATTGCTAAGGAATGGAAGAAACCAGGTATTCCTTTTTCTCCATCCCCTATATTTAAAAGGGTGTTTCCCATAGTGGATTCTATCAAGGAAAACAGTTCCAAGGTGTAAGGGACAGTTTCCACTCTGGCTTAGAGAATTACCATCCTATAGAGGATTGTTGGTGCTTTTAAGGATCCCTATGGATAAAAATTAGAGGGGGTTACTCTAGAAGAGGTATGTACAACAGGGTTTACAATGGCAACCTGCAGTGTGCATTGCTACCATCACTAGTGCGGCGGCAGATTGGGTTGTTGAGTTGTCTGATGCTGTTAGGCTAGACACTCCCCTTGATGAGATCCAGGAGAGGATAAAGGCCCTTTAGTTGGCTGATCCCTTTATTACTGATGCTTCCCTACAGGTTATCAAGCTGGGAGCAAGGATTTCAAGTTTTGCGGTACTAGCCGCAGAGCCTTATGGTTAAAACCTTGATCTGTGATGTATCATCTTTTGCCTCAAGATAAGAGAAACAAACAAAGGGGACGTCAGAGTAATTCTCGTTCCTGTCGACATTTCAAGAGAAATTCTTCAGCTTCCTCTTCCAAACAAGAACAGTCCAAACTTAGCTGGAGACCCAATCAGTCTTGGAACAAGGGAAAACAATACAAAAATCCGACTGTAGATTCAAAGTCAGCAAGTCCTGCCCCCGACCCGGGTAGGATCCCTGGGCAGTTGACAGTGTCTCAGGGATACAAACTTGAGTTCCTCCCAGAGGCAGGTTTTCTGCTTTCAAAATTATCTGTAGACCAGACAAAGAGAGAGGCGTTCTTACACTGTGTACATGGTCTCTCCGACCTGGGAGTAATAGTTCCTGGTCCGAAGAGGAATGGGGTCTTAACTACAATCTGTTCGTGGTTCCTAAAAGGAGGGAACCTTCAGACCAATTTAGATCTCAAGAGTCTAATCAGATTCCTCAGATTACCGTCCTTCAAGATGGATACTATTCATTCCATTCTTCCTTTGGCCCAAGAGGGTCAATTTATGGAAACGGTGGATTAAAGGACGTGTACCTGCATGCTCCCATACACAGGGATCATCACAAGTTCCTAAGGTTTGCGTTTCTAGACAAACACTTCCAATTCGTGGCTCTTCCTTTCGGCCTGGCCACAACTCCCAGAATTTTCTCAAAGGTTCTGGGATCCCTGTTGGCGGTGCTCCGATTGCGGGGCATTGCAGTAACGACCTATCTGGACGACATTCTGGTTCAGACGCCATCCTTTCAATAATCAAGATCCCACACCGAAATGTTGTTATCTTTCCTGCGATCTCACGGATGGAAGGTGAATTTGGAAAATAGTTCCTTAGTTCCAAATACAAGGGTAACTTCTTGAGAACCATAATAGATTCCATATCATTTAAATTATTTTTGATCAGAGATTTTCGATTCGTGCCTAGTGAATTTGGAAAAGAGTTCCTTTGTTCCAGACACAAGAGTAACTTTCTTGGGAACCATAATAGACTCTGTCTATGAAGATTTTTCTGACAGAAGTCAGGAAAACATAATTTATGTAAGAACTTACCTGATAAATTAATTTCTTTCATATTAGCAAGAGTCCATGAGCTAGTGACGTATGGGATATACATTCCTACCAGGAGGGGCAAAGTTTCCCAAACCTCAAAATGCCTACAAATACACCCCTCACCACACCCACAAATCAGTTTAACGAATAGCCAAGAAGTGGGGTGATAAGAAAAAAGGTGTGAAAGCATTAAAAAATAAGGAATTGGAATAATTGTGCTTTATACAAAAAAATCATAACCACCACAAAAAGGGTGGGCCTCATGGACTCTTGCTAATATGAAAGAAATGAATTTATCAGGTAAGTTCTTACATAAATTATGTTTTCTTTCATGTAATTAGCAAGAGTCCATGAGCTAGTGACGTATGGGATAATGACTACCCAAGATGTGGATCTTTCCACGAAAGAGTCACTAGAGAGGGAGGGATAAAATAAAGACAGACAATTCCGCTGAAAAATAATCCACACCCAAAATAAAGTTTAAATTTTATAATGAAAAAAACTGAAAACATAAGCAGAAGATTCAAACTGAAACAGCTGCCTGAAGTACTTTTCTACCAAAAACAGCTTCAGAAGAAGAAAACACATCAAAATGGTAGAATTTAGTAAATGTATGCAAAGAAGACCAAGTTGCTGCTTTGCAAATCTGATCAACCGAAGCTTCATTCCTAAACGCCCAGGAAGTAGAAACTGACCTAGTAGAATGAGCTGTAATCCTTTGAGGCAGAGTTTTACCCGACTCGACATAACATGATGAATTAAAGATTTCAACCAAGATGCCAAAGAAATGGCAGAGGCCTTCTGACCTTTCCTAGAACCGGAAAAGATAACAAATAGACTAGAAGTCTTTCGGAAATTCTTAGTAGCTTCAACATAATATTTCAAAGCTCTAAATACATCCAAAGAATGCAATGATTTCTCCTTAGAATTCTTAGGATTAGGACATAATGAAGGAACCACAATTTCTCTACTAATGTTGTTGGAATTCACAACCTTAGGTAAAAATTCAAAGAAGTTCGCAACACCGCCTTATCCTGATGAAAAATCAGAAAAGGAGACTCACAAGAAAGAGCAGATAATTCAGAAACTCTTCTGGCAGAAGAGATGGCCAAAAGGAACAAAACTTTCCAAGAAAGTAATTTAATGTCCAATGAATGCATAGGTTCAAACGGAGGAGCTTGAAGAGCCCCCAGAACCAAATTCAAACTCCAAGGAGGCGAAATTGACTTAATGACAGGTTTTATACGAACCAAAGCTTGTACAAAACAATGAATATCAGGAAGATTAGCAATCTTTCTGTGAAAAAGAACAGAAAGAGCAGGAGATTTGTCCTTTCAAAGAACTTGCAGACAAACCTTTCTCCAAACCATCCTGAAGAAACTGTAAAATTCTCGGAATTCTAAAAGAATGCCAGGAAAAATGATGAGAAAGACACCAAGAAATATAAGTCTTCCAGACTCTATAATATATCTCCCTAGATACAGATTTACGAGCCTGTAACATAGTATTAATCACAGAGTCAGAGAAACCTCTTTGACTAAGAATCAAGCGTTCAATCTCCATACCTTTAAATTTAAGGATTTGAGATCCTGATGGAAAAAAGGACCTTGTGACAGGAAGAGTCTGGTCTTAACGGAAGAGTCCACGGTTGGCAAAGAGGCCATCCGGACAAGATCCGCATACCAAAACCTGTGAGGCCATGCTGGAGCTACAGCAGAACAAACTAGCATTCCTTCAGAATCTTGGAGATCACTCTTGGAAGAAGAACTAGAGGCGGAAAGAATATAAGCAGGATGATACTTCCAAGGAAGTGACAATGCATCCACTGCTTCCGCTTGAGGATCCCTGGATCTGGACAGATACCTGGGAAGTTTCTTGTTTAGATGAGAGGCCATCAGAGTCTATTTCTGGAAGTCCCCACATTTGGACAATCTGAAGAAATACCTCTGGGTGAAGAGACCATTCGCCTGGATGCAACGTTTGGGCGACTGAGATAATCCGCTTCCCAATTGTCTATACCTGGGATATGAACCGCTGAAACTAGACAGGAGCTGGATTCCGCCCAAAACCAGAATTCGAGATACTTCTTTCATGGCCAGAGGGCTGTGAGTCCCTCCTGATGATTGATGTATGCCACAGATGTGACCATTGTTGTCCTGAAAACATATGAACGATTCTCTCTTTAGAAGAGGCCAAGACTGAAGAGCTCTGAAAATTGCACGGAGTTCCAAAATATTGTTCGGTAATCTCACCTCCCTGAGATTCCCAAACCCCTTGTGCCCGTCAGAGACCCCCACACAGCTCCCCAACCTGTAAGACTTGCATCTGTTGAGATTACAGGTCCAGGTCGGAAGAACAAAAGAAGCCCCTGAAGCTAAACGATGGTGATCTGTCCACCACGTCAAGAGTGTCGTACAATCGGTTTTAAAGATATTAATTGAGATATCTTTGTGTAATCCCTGCACCACTGGTTCCGCATACAGAGCTGAAGAGGTCGCATGTGAAAACGAGCAAAGGGGGATCGCATCCGATGCAGCAGGTCATAAGACCTAGAATTTCCATGCATAATGGCTACCGAAGGGAATGATTGTGACTGAAGGTTTCGACAAGCTGATATCAATTTTAGACGTCTCTTGTCTGTCAAAGATAGAGTCATGGACACTGAATCTATCTGGAAACCCAAAAAGGTTACCTTTGTCTGAGGAATCAATGAACCTTTTAGTAAATTGATCCTCCAACCATGATCTTGAAGAAACAACACAAGTCGATTCGTATGAGATTCTGCTAAATGTGAAGACTGAGCAAGTACCAAGTATCGTCCAAATAAGGAAATACCACAATACCCGTGTTTCTCTGATTACAGACAGAAGGGCACCGAGAACCTTTGTAAAATTCTTGGAGCTGTTGCTAGGCCAAACGGCAGAGCCATAAACTGATAATGCTTGTCTAGGAACGAGAATCTCAGAAACTGATAGTGATCTGGATGAATCGGAATATGCAGATATGCATCCTGTAAATCTATTGTAGACATATAATGCCCTTGCTGAACAAAAGGCAGGATAGTCCTTACAGTTACCATTTTTAATGTTGGTATCCTTACATAACGATTCAATATTTTTAGATCCAGAACTGGTCTGAAGGAATTCTCCTTCTTTGGTACAATGAAGAGATTTGAATAAAACCCCAGCCCCTGTTCCAGAACTGGAACTGGCATAATTACTCCAGCCAACTCTAGATCTGAAACACATTTCAGAAATGCTTGAGCCTTCGCTGGATTTACTGGGACACGGGAAAGAAAAAATCTCTTTGCAGGAGGGCCTTATCATTGAAGCCAATTCTGTACGCCTTCTGAAACAATATTCTGAATCCAAAGATTGTGAACGGAATTGATCCAAATTCCTTTGAAAAAACGTAATCTGCCCCCTACCAGCTGAGGCTGGAATGAGGGCCGCACCTTCATGTGGACTTAGGAGCTGGCTTTGATTTTCTAAAAGGCTTGGATTTATTCCAGACTGGAGATGGTTTCCAAACTGATACCGCTCCTGAGGATGAAGGATCGGGCTTTTGTTCCTTGTTGTGACGAAAGGAACGAAAACGATTATTAGACCTAAATTTACCTTTAGATTTTTTATCCTGTGGTAAAAAAGTTCCTTTCCCTCCAGTAACAGTTGAGATAATAGAATCCAACTGAGAACCAAATAATTTATTACCCTGGAAAGAAAGGGAAAGCAGAGTAGACTTAGAAGACATATCAGCATTCCAAGTTTTAACCCATAAAGCTATTCTAGCTAAAATAGCTAGAGACATATACCTGACATCAACTCTAATGATATCAAAGATGGCATCACAAATAAAATTATTAGCATGTTGAAGAAGAATAATAATGCTATGAGAATTATGATCTGTTACTTGTTGCGCTAAAGCTTCCAACCAAAAAGTTGAAGCTGCAGCAACATCCGCCAAAGATATAGCAGGTCTAAGAAGAGATTACCTGAACACAAGTAAGCTTTTCTTAGAAAGGATTCAATTTTCCTATCTAAAAGGATCCTAAAGGAAGTACCATCTGCCGTAGGAATGGTAGTACGCTTAGCAAGAGTAGAGACGGCCCCATCAACCTTAGGGATTTGTCCCAAAATTCTAATCTGTCAGATGGCACCAGGAGTATAAATTGCTTAAAACGTTTAGAAGGAGTAAATGAATTACCCAAATTATTCCATTCTCTGGAAATTACTTCAGAAAATAGCACCAGGAACAGGAAAAACTTCTGGAATAACTACAGGAGATTTAAAACCTTATCTAAACGTTTATATTTAGTATCAAGAGGACCAGAATCCTCAATTTCTAATGCAATTAGGACTTCTTTAAGTAAAGAACGAATAAATTCCATTTTAAATAAATATGAAGGATGTTATCAGCATCAACCTCTGAGACAGAATCCTCTGAACCAGAAAGAGCCATTATCAGAATCAGAATGATGATGTTCATTTAAAAAATTCATCTGAAAAATGATAAGTTTTAAAAGACTTTTTACGTTTACTAGAAGGAGGAATAACAAGACATAGCCTTCTTAATGGATTTAGAAACAAAATCTCTTATGTTATCAGGAACATCTGAGTATTAGATGTTGGATGGAACAGCAACAGGTTAATGTAACTTTACTAAAGGAAATATTATCTGCATTAAACAAGTTTGTCATGACATTCAATACAAACACACAGCTGGAGGAACAGCTACCAAAAGTTTACAAGCAGATACACTTAGGCTTTGGTAGCTCCAGCAACCAGCGCAGCGATTTTCCAGAGTATCTTCTGACTCAGCTTCAACATGGGACATCTTGCAATATGTAATAGAAAAAACAACATATAAAGCAAAATTGATCAAATTCCTTAAATGACAGTTTCAGGAATGGAAAAAATGCCAGTGAACAAGCTTCTAGCAACCAGAAGCAATAAAAAATGAAACTAAATAATGTGGAGACAAAAGTGACGCCCATATTTTTTTTAGCGCCAAATAAGACGCCCACATTATTTGGCGCCTAAATGCTTTTGGCGCCAAAAATGACGCCCACATCCGGAACGCCGACATTTTTGGCGGCAAAAGAACGTCAAAAATGACGCAACTTCCGGCGACATGTATGACGCCGGAAACAGAGAAAAAATTTTGCGCCAAAAAAGTCCGCTGCCAAGAATGACGCAATAAAAATGAAAGCATTTTTCAGCCCCCGCGAGCCTTACAGCCCCACAGGGAAAAGTCAAATTTTAAGGTAAGAAAAAAATTGTTTTATTCAAATGCATTACTCCCAAATATGAAACTGACTGTCTGAAATAAGGAATGTTGAACATCCTGAGTCAAGCAAATAAATTGTTTGAATACATATATTTAGAACTTTATAAAAAAGTGCCCAACCATAGCTTAGAGTGTCACAGAAAATAAGACTTTACTTACCCAGGACACTCATCTACCATGTTGTAGAAAGCCAAACCAGTACTGAAACGAAAATCAGCAGAGGTAATGGTATATACATAAGAGTATATCGTCGATCTGAAAAGGGAGGTAAGAGATGAATCTCTACGACCGATAACAGAGGAGAACCTATGAAATAGACCCCGGTAGAAGGAGATCATTGAATTCAAATAGGCAACTACTCTCCTCACATCCCTCTGACATTCACTGCACGCTGAGAGGAAAACCGGGCTCCAACCTGCTGCGGGAGCGCATATCAACGTAGAATTCTAGCAACTAACTTACTTCACCACCTCCATAGGAGGCAAAGTTTGGTAAAACAGATTTGTGTTGGGTGTGGTGAGGGGTGTATTTGTAGGCATTTTGAGTTTGGGGAAACTTTGCCCCTCCTGGTAGGGAATGTATATATCCCATACGTCACTAGCTCATGGACTCTTTGCTAATTACATGAAAGAAATAAAAAATTTGTCGATACTTGCCTAGTTCTTCTGTCCTCTCCTTGGCTCCAGTGGCTCAGTGTATGGAGGTAATCGGTTTGATGGTAGCAGCAATGGAAATCCCGTTCGCTAGTTTCCACCTTCAGACCTCTGCATTTAGACAATGTTCAGATCATTGGAACGGAGATCATGCGGATCTGTCTCCGCGTATATAGCTGGAGCAAGAGAGAAGAGATCTCTTCTTTAGTGCTTGTCTCAGGATTGTCTCTCCCAGGGAACCTGCTTTCGCAGACCCCTCCTGGGGTGATTGTGACAACAGCACGTTAGCCTCTGGGATGGGGGAGTAGTTTGGGGGCCCTCTAAAGGCTCAGGGAACTTGGGACTCAGTTGGAGTTTTGTTCTTCCTTGACTATTCTGGAGATGAGAGGCAATCTTCAATGCTCTTCTGGCCTCAGTTAGCCTCGGCCCGGTTCATCAGGTCCCAGTCCAGACAAGATAACAGGTGGCTTACATCAACCATCAGGGAGGAACGCAGAGTTCCTTGGCCATGACAGAGGTAGCCAAGATAATTCAGTGGGCGGAGGATCCACAATTGTTGTCTGTCAGCGATCTACATCCCAGGAGTAGAACAACTGGGAGGCAGACTTCTGATCAGACAGACCTTTTCTCCCGGGGGAGTGGGAATTCCATCCTGATTCTCAGATGGGGGCCAACCGGGATTTGGATCTCATGTGGCATCTCGGTAGAAGGTCAAGGGACCTCAGGCGGTATTGATAGACGCTTTGACGGTACCTTGGAATTTCAGTCTCGGCATGCATATTTCCTCTGTTTGGCTCTTTTACTTTGAGTCATACTCGAATCAAGCAGGAGAGGATGTTGGTGATCCTCATTGCACTGGTGTGGCCTCTCAGGATTTGGTATGCAGACCTGGTGGAGATGTCATCTCTGCCACCATGGAAGGACCTTCTACTACAAGGGCCCTCCTTTTAGCCAACTGTTATCACAAGCGGTGGATTTTGGGAACGGTCATTGAGACCATGATTCAGGCTCGTAAACCTGTGTCTAGAGAGATTTACCATAAGATTTGGCGTAAATATCTATTCTAGGGTGAATCCAAGGGCTACTCTTTGAGTAGAGTTCGGATTCCTAGACTTCTGTCTTTTCTCCAAGGTTTGGAGAAGGGTTTATCGGCAATTTCCTTGAAGGGTCTAATATCTGCCTTGTCTATTTTCTTACATAAACATCTGGCGGTCTTCCCAGATGTACAAAAGTTTTGTCAGGCCTTGGTCAGGATCAGGCCTGTATTCAAACCAGTTACTCATCCCTGGAGTCTTAATTTAGTTCTTACAGTTCTTCAAGGGGTTACGTTGGAGCCGATGCATTCCTTAGATAGGGTCTAATATCTGCCTTGTCTATTTTCTTACATAAACATCTGGCGGTCTTCCCAGACGTACAAAAGTTTTGTCAGGCCTTGGTCAGGATCAGGCCTGTATTCAAACCAGTTACTCATCCCTGGAGTCTTAATTTAGTTCTTACAGTTTCTTCAAGGGGTTACTTGGAGCGATGCATTCCTTAGATATTGAGTTGTTATCTTGTTAAAGGGGACAGTCCTACACCAGGAATTTAATTGTTTTAAAAGATAGATAATCCCATTATTACCCATTTCCCAGTTTTGCATACTAACACAGTTATAATAATATACTTTTAACCTCTGTGATTATCTTGTATCAAAGGCCTCTGCAAACTGCCCCTTTTTTCAGGTTCTTTTGACAGACTTGCAGGTTTAGCCAATCAGTGCCTGCTCCAAGTAACACTGTGCTCGTGCACGAGAAGTTATCCTATATGAAATACGTGAACTAACACCCTCTTGTGGTGAAAAAACTGTTAAAATGCAATCTGAAAGAGGTGGGCTTCAAGGTCTAAGGAATTTAGCATATGAACCTCCTAGGAATACCAAGAGAACAAAGCAAAATTGATGATAAAAGTAAATTGGAAAATTGTTTAAAATGACATGCTCTATCTGAATCATGAAAGTTTATTTTGGCCTAGACTGTCCCTTTAAGTTTTGTTTTCTTGTTGCTATTTCATCTGCTCATAGAGTTTCAGGGCTCTCGGCATTACAATATGAGTTCTTCTTACCTTATTTTTCAATCAGATAAGGTGGTTTTACTTTCCAAATTAGGGTTTCTCCCTAAAGTAGTTTCAGACTGGAACATTAATCAGGTGATGGTTGTTCCTTTCTTGTGTCCTAATCCTTCTTTGCAGGACGGCGGCTTCTACACAATCTGGACGTGGTGTATGCACTAAGATTCTTTTTCAGGCGACTAAGGATTTTAGTAAGTCTTCTGTTTAAAGTAGGGGACAGAAGAATGCTATGGTTACTTCTTTTAATTTTTAGCTGACGAGTATCATTTGCTTTGCCTATGAAACTGCTGGACAGCAGCCTCCTGGGAGGGTTGTTTCTTATTCCTGGGCTTTAAATTAAAGCCTTTATGGAACAGATTTGCAAGCCTGCAACCTGGTCCTCTTTTCTCCCTTTTTCAATCTTCTATAAAATTTATTTTTTTCGCCTTGGCTGAGGTCCTCTTTTGGGAGAAAGGTTCTTCAAGCAGTGGTGTCTTCCGTTTAGGTTTCCTGTCTTGTCCCTCCCTTATCATCTGTGTACTCTAGCTTGGGTATTGATTCCCAACAGTAATTAATGATGTAATGATGATCCTTGGACTCATTGTGTCATTAGAAAGAAAACAAAATTTATGCTTACCTGATAAATGTATTTATTTCTCGACACGATGAGTCCACGGCCCGCTCTTATTTAGACAGGTTGTTAGTATGTTATAAACTTCAGACATCTCTGCGCCTTGTTTCTTCCTTTCTCTCCTTTACTTCGGTCAAATGACTGGGGTGAGAAGGGAGGAGATATTTAACAGCTTTGCTGTGGTGCTCTTTGCCGCCTCCTGCTGGGCAGTAGTGATATTCCCAACAGCAATTAATGATGATCCGTGTACTCATTGTGTCAAGAAATAAATATATTAGGTAAGCATACATTTTGTTATACACATACAAAAAGCAGCAGGGACTTGCACTCGCACTTCAAAAAAACATCCACCAGGGTGTCAGGACACAAATATAATACATTTGATGAAGGATCCACACTCACTGGACTTCTATTTGTTGATAAAATAATATATTACAGTTTATGTTTCAGAGCAAACATGCCCCTTCCTCAGACAAAAAAACAAACAAATTAATATATGATGGGTTTGTTTAGCCTATGCATTGGCAAACAGATATATAAGGGTGAAATATTCATGTGAACAATTAAATATACAGCAAACAAAAATGTTATAAACTTAGGCTCTATAACTTTTGCATAAAGGAATTGGGAATAAAAAAAACTTTAGTGCATAATAAAGCACAAAAGTGTCATTTTGAGTCCCAATGCAAACCCAATAACTCGTGGCATATAAGGTGGCAAGTGGTTAAGTTACGTCTACGTAAGTTAATCTAATACACAGTTTACATTAGTATGCTCTACAGTATGTGAGTTAATCTAATACACAGTTTACATTAGTATTCTCTACAATATGTGAGTTAATCTAATACACAGTTTACATTAGTATGCTCTACAGTATGTGAGCTAATCTAATACACAGTTTACATTAGTATGCTCTACAATATGTGAGTTAATCTAATACACAGTTTACATTAGTATTCTCTACAGTATGTGAGTTAAAGGGACATAATACTCATATGCTAAATCACTTAAAATTAATGCAGTATAACTGTAAAAAGCCGACCGGAAAATATCACCCGAGTATCTCTGTGTAAAAAAGGAAGATATTTTACCTCACAATCTCCTCAGCTCAGCAGAGTAAGTTCTGTGTAAAAAGTTAAACGCAGCTGCAGGTAAAAAAATTTTTAAAAAAAATGAAGAAATGAACAGCAGCCAATCAGCATCAACAGTGCTGAGGTCATGAACTCTTTTACTGTGATCTCATGAGATTTGACTTAACTCTCATGAGATTTAATTGTAAACTTCCTTACAGGGAGTGCAGAATTATTAGGCAAGTTGTATTTTTGAGGATTCATTTTATTATAGAACAACAACCATGTTCTCAATGAACCCAAAAAACTCATTAATATCAAAGCTGAATAGTTTTGGAAGTAGTTTTTAGTTTGTTTTTAGTTATAGCTATTTTAGGGGGATATCTGTATGTGCAGGTGACTATTACTGTGCATAATTATTAGGCAACTTAACAAAAAACAAATATTTTTTGATTTTTTGATCTGTTCACCATCAACATTGCGTGCAGCAGCAACCACAGCCTCCCAGACACTGTTCAGAGAGGTGTACTGTTTTCCCTCCTTGTAAATCTCACATTTGATGATGGACCACAGGTTCTCAATGGGGTTCAGATCAGGTGAACAAGGAGGCCATGTCATTAGATTTTCCTCTTTTATACCCTTTCTTGCCAGCCACGCTGTGGAGTACTTGGACGCGTGTGATGGAGCATTGTCCTGCATGAAAATCATGTTTTTCTTGAAGGATGCAGACTTCTTCCTGTACCACTGCTTGAAGAAGGTGTCTTCCAGAAACTGGCAGTAGGACTGGGAGTTGAGCTTGACTCCATCCTCAACCCGAAAAGGCCCCACAAGCTCATCTTTGATGATACCAGCCCAAACCAGTACTCCACCTCCACCTTGCTGGCGTCTGAGTCGGACTGGAGCTCTCTGCCCTTTACCAATCCAGCCACAGGCCCATCCATCTGGCCCATCAAGACTCACTCATTTCATCAGTCCATAAAACCTTAGAAAAATCAGTCTTGAGATATTTCTTGGCCCAGTCTTGACGTTTCAGCTTGTGTGTCTTGTTCAGTGGTGGTCGTCTTTCAGCCTTTCTTACCTTGGCCATGTCTCTGAGTATTGCACACCTTGTGCTTTTGGGCACTCCAGTGATGTTGCAGCTCTGAAATATGGCCAAACTGGTGGCAAGTGGCATCTTGGCAGCTGCACGCTTGACTTTTCTCAGTTCATGGGCAGTTATTTTGCGCCTTGGTTTTTCCACACGCTTCTTGCGACCCTGTTGACTATTTTGAATGAAACGCTTGATTGTTCGATGATCACGCTTCAGAAGCTTTGCAATTTTAAGAGTGCTGCATCCCTCTGCAAGATATCTCACTATTTTTTACTTTTCTGAGCCTGTCAAGTCCTTCTTTTGACCCATTTTGCCAAAGGAAAGGAAGTTGCCTAATAATTATGCACACCTGATATAGGGTGTTGATGTCATTAGACCACACCCCTTCTCATTACAGAGATGCACATCACCTAATATGCTTAATTGGTAGTAGGCTTTCGAGCCTATACAGCTTGGAGTAAGACAACATGCATAAAGAGGATGATGTGGTCAAAATACTAATTTGCCTAATAATTCTGCACTCCCTGTACACTGAATAGGGAAATAAGATGAGTGTGCATGAATGCTCGCTCCTTCCGCTGTCCCGGGAGAGACATACTGATTTGCTGCTTAGAAGTCCTTTACAATGTGATGTGGCTACTGAGAAACTTTTGAGGTAAAATATCTATCTTTTTTACATAGAAATGTTTAGGTGATATTTTCTAGTCAGCGTTTTACAGCTATGCTGCATCACTTTCAAGTGTTTAAACATTTGGGTATTATGGCCCTTTAAGATTCTACATGAACCAGTACTATAGCGTGCATATGGAGGACTGGGAGTCATATGAGCAATGGCTTGATAAGTACCCCAGTCCAGTGTGTAGGAGAAGTTACCAGCTCCCTGATAAGTCAACAGAAAATAAACCACCAGGGTCCCAGCTCCTTCACAATAGGTCTGCATAAAAAAGATTATTGAATTCTAGTGAGGAGGACTCTCAGATCCCAACCGGTGTTCTGTTATGTTTGCTTACCGCATTACGCTCGCCTACCTACTGTCATGCCTACAATAAACTTGTAAATATTCTGTGCACACAGGCGCTCACTGCCGCAGTCGGCAAATATTAAAGAACACCGTCCACAATTTTGGCACTAGCTGGGGACATGAAAATATCAGTGCCAAAAAAAGGCAATACAGGTGAAACTCGAAAAATTAGAATATAATGCAAAAGTTCATTTATTTCACTAATGCAACTTAAAAGGTGAAACTAATATATGGGATAGACTCATTACATGCAAAGCAAGATAGTTCAAGCCATGATTTGTCATAATTGTGATGATTATAGCTTACAGCTCATGAAAACCCCAAATCCACAATCTCAGAAAATTAGATTATTACATGCAATCAATAAAACAAGGATTGTACATACCTGTAGAATAATATCGGACCTCTGAAAAGTATAAGCATGCATACTGTATGTACTCAGTACTTGGTTTGGGCCCCTTTTGCAGCAAGTACTGCCTCAATGTGGCATGGCATAGAAGCTATCAGCCTGTGGCACTGCCGAGGTGTTATGGAAGACCAGGATGCTTCAATTGTGGTCTTCAGCTCTTCTGCATTGTTCGGTTTCATGTCTCATCTTTCTCTTGGCAATGCCCCATAGATTCTCTATGGGGTTCAGGTCAGGCGAGTTTGCTGGCCAATCAAGCACAGTAATCCCACGGTCATTGAACCAGGTTTTGGTGCTTTTGGCAGTGTGGGCAGATGCCAAGTCCTGCTGAAAAATGAAGTCCAGCATCCCCATAGAGCTTGTCTGCGGAAGGAAGCATGAAGTGCTCCAAAATCTCCTGATAGACGGCTGCGTTGACCCTGGACTTAATGAAGCACAATGGACCAACACCAGCAGATGTCATGGCTCCCCAAATCAACACAGACTGTGGAAACTTCACACTGGTCTTCAAGCATCTTGCAGTGTGTGCCTATCCACTCTTCCTCCATACTCTGGGTCCTTGGTTTCCAATTGAGATGCAAAATTTGCTCTCATCAGAAAAGAGGACTTTGGACCACTGAGCAACAGACCAGATCTGTTTTTCTTTAGCCCAGGTAAGACGCTTCTGATGTTGTTTGTTGTTCAGTAGTGGCTTGACAAGAGGAATACGACTTTTGAAGCCCATGTCCAGGATCCGTCTGTGTGTCGTGGCTCTTGTGAAAGTCCCCAAAACCTTTGAATGGCCTTTTCCTGACAATCCTCTGCAGGCTGCGGTCATCCCTGCTGCTTGTGCACCTTTATCTTCCACACTTTTCCCTTCCACATAACTTTCTATTAATGTGCTTTGATACAGCACTTTGGGAACATCCAACTTCTTTTGCAATTACCTTTTGAGGCTTTCCCTCCTTATGGAGGGTGTCAATGATGGTTTTCTGCACAACTGTCAGGTCAGCAGTCTTTCCCATTATTGTGATTCCTACGGAACCAGACTGAGAGACCATTTAAAGGCTCAGGAACCCTTTGCAGGTGTTATGGCTTAATTAGCCGATTAGAGTGGGACACTTTGAGCCTAGAATATTGCACCTTTTCACAATATTCTAATTTTCTGAGATTTTGGATTTGGGGTTTTCATGAGCTGTAAGCCATAATCATCACAATTATGACAAAACACGGCTTGAACTATCTTGCATTGCATGTAATGAGTCTCTCTCATATATTAATGTGATGCCACAAACGTGAAATAGTATAGCAATAATAAAGTACACAATGTTCATATAAGGATATGTATGGTCTTCCTTGGAATCTCTGGTCTTCTGATGTTTCTTATTGCATTCTCATAAAAAAGGAAACAAAAATGTACCACATAGTGTAACTCTGTAACACTTCGCTTTGCTCTCCACTCATGTAGCTGTTATCCCTATTTTCCACGCTTTTGATTCCAAGTCTACAGACTTTGGAAGCTCCTGAGATTTAAAGGAGGTAGGAAGCAAATGCTGGAAGTGCCACTATTCCCACTCTCTACTGGAGTAGATTCAAGGCATTTAAGTGGCGTAACAGTCCAAACATCTTGTTTTAACACCTTACACAAAATTACTGTAAGAGGGGCATGGTGTCTATCGAGTCGGCAGCGCAGCTCTTCTAAGATATGCACAAAAATTGCCATAGTTTTATTTAATAACAGGCGCCCTGTCGGGAGGTTTTATGAAGGCCCTTTAAATTAATCCCACTAAAAGGTGACCCATTTAATACAAGCAATCACATCCATTAATTTTATTACTAGCCAGAAATGTATCCAAACAATTTTTAAATGTATCCAGGGTATTGGCATTCACTACCTCCTTTGGTAATGAGTTCCACAATTGTATTGCTCTTAAAGTGAAAGAACATTTCCGTTGCAGATTAAATCTCCTTTCCTCCAACCTTAAATTGTGACCTCTTGTTACAAACAAATTTCTTGGAATAAACAGAGCTTCTGCCATCTCTGTATATGGGCCTTGAATATATTTATATAAAGTAACCATGTCACCTCTCAATCGCCTTTTTTCTAGAGAAAACAGACCCAGTTTGGCTAGCCTCTCCTCATAGCTTAAATTCTCCATTCCCCTTAACAACTTTGTGGGCCTTCTCTGAACTTTTTCTAGTTCTGCAATATCTTTTTTTTGCAATCGGTCTCCAGAACTGCACTCCATATTCAAGGTGAGGTCTTACCAGGGATTTATATATCTTGACAAAAACATAATTTTTGTAAGAATTTACCTGATATATTCATTTCTTTCATATTGGCAAGAGTCCATGAGCTAGTGACGTATGGGATATACAATCCTAACAGGAGGGGCAAAGTTTCCCAAACCTCAAAATGCCTATAAATACACCCCTCACCACACCCACAATTCAGTTTAACGAATAGCCAAGTAGTGGGGTGATAAAGAAAGGAGTAAAAAGCATCAACAAAGGAATTTGGAAATAATTGTGCTTTATACAAAAAATCATAACCACCATAAAAAGGGTGGGCCTCATGGACTCTTGCCAATATGAAAGAAATTAATTTATCAGGTAAATTCTTACATAAATTATGTTTTCTTTCATGTAATTGGCAAGAGTTCATGAGCTAGTAACGTATGGGATATCAATACCCAAGATGTGGAACTCCACGCAAGAGTCACTAGAGAGGGAGGGATAAAATAAAAAACAGCCATTTTCCGCTGAAAAAATAATCCACAACCCAAATCATAAGTTTATTCTTTTAATGACAAGAAAAACTTAAAACATCAGCAGACAGCTGCCTGAAGAACTTTTCTACCAAAAACTGCTTCTGAAGAAGCAAATACATCAAAACGGTAGAATTTAGTAAATGTATGCAAAGAGGACCAAGTTGCCGCTTTGCAAATCTGATCAACTGAAGCTTCATTCTTAAAAGTCCACGAAGTGGAGACTGATCTAGTAGAATGAGCTGTAATTCTCTGAGGCGGGGTCTTACCCGACTCCAAATAAGCTTGATGAATCAAAAGCTTTAACCAAGAAGCCAAGGAAATAGCAGAAGCCTTCTGAACTTTCCTAGGACCAGAAAATAAAACAAATTAGAAGTCTTCCTGAAATCTTTAGTAGCTTCAACATAATATTTCAAAGCTCTTACCACATCCAAAGAATGTAAGGATCTTTCCAAAGAATTCTTAGTATTAGGACACAAGGAAGGGACAACAATTTCTCTACTAATGTTGTTAGAATTCACAACCTTAGGTAAAAACTGAAATGAAGTCCACAAAGCCGCCTTATCCTGATGAAAAATCAGAAAAGGAGACTCACAAGAAAGAGCAGATAGCTCAGAAACTCTTCTAGCAGAAGAGATAGCCAAATAAAGTAGTTTAATGTCCAAAGAATGCATAGGCTCAAATGGAGGAACCTGTAAAGCCTTAATAACCAAATTAAGACTCCAAGGAGGAGAAATTGATTTAATGACAGGCTTAGCACAAACTGAAGCCTGTATAAAAACAGTGAATATCAGGAAGTTTAGCAATCTTTCTGTGACATAAAACAGAAAGAGCAGAGATTTGTCCCTTCAAGGAACTTGCAGACAAACCCTTATCCAAACCATCCTGAAAAAAACTGTAAAATTCTAGGAATTCTAAAAGAATGCCAAGAGAATTTATGAGAAGAACACCACGAAATGTAAGTCTTCCAAACTCTATAATAATCTTTCTATAGACAGATTTACGAGCTTGTAACATAGTATTAATCACTGAGTCAGAGAAACCTCTATGACTTAGCACTAGGCGTTCAATTTCCACACCTTCAAATTTAATGATTTGAGATCCTGATGGAAAAATGGACCTTGAGACAATAGGTCCGGCCTTAACGGAAGTGGCCAAGGTTGGTAACTGGACAGCCGAACAAGATCCCCATACGAAAACCTGTGAGGCCATGCTGGAGCCACCAGCAACACAAACGATTGTTCCATGATGATTTTGGAGATCACTCTTGGAAGAACTAGAGGCGGGAAAATATAAGCAGGTTGATAACACCAAGGAAGTGTCAATGCATCCACCGCTTCCACCTGTAAATCCCTGGACCTGGACAGGTATCTGGAAAGTTTCTTGTTTAGATGAGAGGCCATTAGATCTATCTCTGGAAGACCCCACATCTGAACAATCTGAGAAAACATCTGGATGGAGAGACCACTCCCCGGGATGTAAAGTCTGACGGCTGAGATAATCCACCTCCCAATTGTCTACACCTGGGATATGCACTGCAGAAATTAGACAGGAGCTTGATTCCGCCCAAGCAAGTATCCGAGATACTTCTTTCATAGCTTGGGGACTGAGTCCCACCCTGATGATTGACATATGCCACTGTTGTGATATTGTCTGTCTGAAAAAAATGAACAGTTCTCTCTTTAACTTAGGCCAAAACTGAAGAGCTCTGAGAATTGCACGGAGTTCTAAAATATAGATTGGTAATCTCGCCTCTTGAGATTTCCAAACCCCTTGTGCTGTCAGAGATCCCCAAACAGCTCCCCAACCTGAAAGACTTGCATCTGTTGTGATCACAGTCCAGGTTGGCCGAACAAAAGAAGCCCCTTGAACTAAACGCTGGTGATTTAACCACCACGTCAGAGTGTGTTGAACATTGGGATTTAAGGATATTAATAGTGATATATTTGTATAATCCCTGCACCATTGATTCAGCATACAAAGCTGGAGAGGTCTCATGTGAAAACGAGCAGAGGGAATCGCGTCCGATGCTGAAGTCATGAGACCTAAAACTTCTATGCACATAGCCACTGAAGGGAATGACAGGCTGCAACCAATTTTAAACGTCTCTTGTCTGTTAGAGACAGAGTCATAGACACTGAATCTATCTGGAAGCCTAAAAAGGTGACCCATGTCTGAGGAATCAAGAAACTTTTTGGTAAATTGATCCTCCAACCAGGTTTCCAAAAAAACAACACTAGTTGATTTGTGTGAGATTCTACAGAACGTAAAGACTGAGCTAGTACCAAGATATCGTCCAAATAAGGAAACACCACAATACCCTGCTCTATGGTTACAGAGAGCAGGGCACCAAGAACCTTTGAAAAGATTCTTGGAGCTGTTGCTAGGCCAAACGGAAGAGCAACAAATTGGTAATGCTTGTCTAGAAAAGAGAATCTCAGGAACTGATAATGATCTGGATGAAGGTATGCATCCTGCAAGTCTATTGTGGACATATAATCTCCTTGCTGAACAAAAGGCAGAATAGTCCTTATAGTTACCATTTTGAAAGTTGGTACTCTTACATATCAATTCAAAATTTTCAGATCCAGAACTGGTCTGAATGAATTTTCCTTCTTTGGGACAATGAATAGATTTGAATAAAACCCCAGACCCTGTTCCTGAAAAGGAACTAGCATGATTACCCCTGAAAACTCCAGGTCTGAAACACACTTCAGAAAAGTCTGAGCTTTTACTGGATTTGCTGGGATGCGTGAGAGAAAAAAATCTTCTCACAGGAGGTCTTACTCTGAATCCTATTCGATACCCCTAAGAGACAATGCTCTGAATCCAATGATTTTGGACAGAATTTATCCAAACATCCTTGAAAAACCTTATTCTGCCCCCTACCAGCTGAGTTGGAATGAGGGCCGCACCTTCATGGGGACTTAGGGGCTGACTTTGGTTTCTTAAATGGCTTGGATTTATTCCAATTTGAGGAAGGCTTCCAATTGGAAACAGATTCCTTGGGGGAAGGATTAGGTTTTTGTTCCTTATTTTGACGAAAGGAACAAAAACGGTTAAAAGCCTTAGATTTACCCTTAGGTTTTTTATCCTGAGGCAAAAAAACTCCCTTCCCCCCAGTAACAGTTGAAATAATAGAATCCAACTGAGAACCAAATAAATTATTACCTTGGAAAGAAAGAGATAGCAATCTAGACTTAGATGTCATATCAGCATTCCAAGATTTAAGTCACAAAGCTCTTCGATCTAAAATAGCTAAGGACATGGATCTAACATCAATTTTGATATAAAAAATGGCATCACAAATAAAATGATTAGCATGTTGCAGTAAGCAAACAATGCTAGATAAGTCAGAATCCAATTCTTGTTGCGCTAAATTCTCCAACCAAAAAGTTGATGCAGCTGCAACATCAGCCAAAGAAACTGCAGGCCTGAGAAGATGACCTGAATATAAATAGGCTTTCCTTAGATAAGATTCAAGTTTCCTATCTAAAGGATCTTTAAAAAAAGTACTATCTTCCATAGGAATAGTGGTACGTTTAGCAAGAGTAGAAATAGCCCCATCAACTTTGGGGATCTTTTCCCAAAACTCTATTGAAATTGCTGGTAAAGGATACAATTTTTTAAACCTTGAAGGAGGAATAAAAGAAGTACCTGGCTTATTCCATTCCTTAGAAATCATATCAGAAATAGCATCAGGAATAGGAAAAACCTCTGGGGTAACCACAGGAGGTTTAAAAACAGAATTTAAACGTTTACTAGTTTTAATGTCAAGAGGACTAGTTTCCTCAATATCCAAAGTAATTAACACTTCTTTTAACAAAGAACGAATATACTCCATTTTAAATAAATAAGTAGATTTGTCAGTGTCAATATCTGAGGAAGGATCTTCTGAATCAGATAGATCCTCATCAGGAGGAGGATAATTCATTATGTTGTCGGTCATTTGAAATTTCATCAACCTTATGAGAAGTTTTAAAAGACCTTTTTCGTTTATTAGAAGGCGGAATAGCAGACAGAGCCTTCTGAATAGAATCAGTAACAAATTCTTTAAAATTCATAGGTATATCATGTACATTAGAAGTTGAAGGAACTGCAACCGGCAATGTACTATTACTGATGGACACATTATCTGCATGTAAAAGTTTATCATGACAACTATTACAAACGACATACAGAGATATAATCTCCACAAGTTTACAACAAATGCACTTAGCTTTGGTAGAACCGATATCAGGCAGCAAAGTTCCAACAGATACTTCTGAGACAGGATCAGATTGAGACATCTTGCAAAATGTAAAAGAAAAAACATATAAAGCAAAATTATCAATTTCCTTATATGACAGTTTCAGGAATGGGTAAAAATGCAAATAGCATAGCCCTCTGACATAGAAAAAGGCAAGAGGCAAATAGCAATGGGGTGATAAAATAATGAAAAAATTTGGCGCGAAGTATGACGCACAACGTAAATAAAAAAAATTTGGCGCCAACAATATCCGGAAATTACACACTCACGTCACTAACGACGCAACTTGTGTAAGGAATTCGGCATCAACTACGACGCCGGAAATGACAAACTTGCGTCAACGGACTTACTTTAGCGCCAAAAAAATCTTGCGCCAAGAATGACGCAATAAAGTCTAGCATTTGACGCACCCGCTGGCCTAATCCTGCCCGCAATTTGTAGTCAATTTAAACCCCAGGTAAGAAATAATATTTTTTAATATGTTTATTTTCCCAAATATGAAACTGACAGTCTGCAAAAAGGAAATACATGAACCTGACTTATGGCAAATATAAGTACAATACATATATTTAGAACTTTATATTAATGCATAAAGTGCCAAACCATAGCGGAGGTGTCTTAAGAAATAAAAACATACTTACCGAAAGACACCCATCCACATAATAGCAGATAGCCAAACCAGTACTGAAACCGTTATCAGTAGAGGTAATGGTATATGAGAGTATCGATCTGAAAAGGGAGGTAGGAGATGAATCTCTACGACCGATAACAGAGAACCTATTAAATGGATCTCCCATGAAGAAAACCATTGCATTCAATAGGTGATACTCCCTTCACATCCCTCTGACAATCGCTGTACTCAGCGGAATCGGGCTTCAAAATGCTGAGAAGAGCATGTCAACGTAGAAATCTTAGCACAAACTTACTTCACCACCTCCATAGAAGGCAAAGTTTGTAAAACTGAATTGTGGGTGTGGTGAGGGGTGTATTTATAGGCATTTTGAGGTTTGGGAAACTTTGCCCCTCCTGGTAGGATTGTATATCCCATACATCACTAGCTCATGGACTCTTGCCAATTACATGAAAGAAATTATGCTTTCCTCCCTTGAATCAATGCCAGTTTTAATACATGGTAGTATCTTATTAGCCTTTGAAGCTGCTGCCCTGCATTGTGCACCCAGCTTTAGCTTGCTATCCTATTAATACTCCCCGATCCCTTTCCTCCTCTGTTTAATTCCCATTTAAATAATAATAAATAATTTAAATAATACATTGCCTGCTTATTTTTACTTCCAAAATGTAGAACCTTGCATTTCCCCGTATTAAATCTCATTTTCCATATACCTGCCCATACTTCTAATTTTTGCAGATCTCTCTGTAACGAAAGTTCATCCTACTCTGACCTAATAACCTTACTTAACTTAGTATCATCTGCAAAAATAGAGATGTTGCTATTTAATCCTTGCTCCAAGTCATTAATAAAACTATTAAAAATAACAGGGCCCAGTACTGATCCCTGGGGGACTCCACTGATTAACTTTGTCCAAGCTGAGTATGATACATTCACTACTACTCGTTGCTCTTTTATCCAGTTATTTATCCATGAGTTAACATTTTCAGCTATTCCAAGTCCCTTAATTTTGCACTGTATCAAACGCCTTTGCAAAATCTAAGTTTATCACATCAACTGATTCCGCTTTATCTATATTTTTACTTACCTCCTCATAGAATCTAATTAGATTAGTTTGACATAATCTATTTCTCATAAAACCATGCTGATTTGAACTCATAATCTTGTTTACATGAATATGCCCATCAATATAATCCCTTCAAATATCTTCTCCACTATTGATGTCAGACTAACTGGTCTATAACTACCTGGATCATCCCTGCTTCCCTTTTTGAAGAGTGGCACCACATCAGCTTTACACCAATCCTGGGGTACTATGCTTGAGGATAATGGAGTCTTGAAAAATTAAGAGTAGAGATTTATCTTTAACAGTGCTAAGCATCCTTAACACCCTTACTTTTAAATTAATATAAAACAAAACTTTACACCAGCACATTTTAACTTTTTTTTCCCCAGCAATGCACCCAGGTAGTACACTCATTTGTTTGATCTTATTAAACCAAAAACATGTTGAAAAGCAAAAAAACTTTCAGATAATTGAATTAATTTATTTCACAGGATACAACAGTAGTTTGAATACAAAATCATACAATAAAAATAAATCAACTCCACCATTTTAACAGTTAAATACATTTCTCTCATGTACCTGAGACAAAAATGTGCCATTGTGCGACTAATCAATATGAACCTAAAAAACAGAATTTATGCTTACCAGATAAATTACTTTCTCCAACGGTGTGTCCGGTCCACGGCGTCATCCATAACTTGTGGGAATATTCTCTTCCCCAACAGGAAATGGCAAAGAGCACAGCAAAAGCTGTCCATATAGTCCCTCCTAGGCTCCGCCCACCCCAGTCATTCGACCGACGGACAGGAGAAAAAACAGGAGAAACCATAAGGGTGCCGTGGTGACTGTAGTGTAAAGAAAGAAATTCATCAAACCTGATTAAAAAACCAGGGCGGGCCGTGGACCGGACACACCGTTGGAGAAAGTAATTTATCAGGTAAGCATAAATTCTGTTTTCTCCAACATTGGTGTGTCCGGTCCACGGCGTCATCCATAACTTGTGGGAACCAATACCAAAGCTTTAGGACACGGATGAAGGGAGGGAGCCAATCAGGTTACCTAAACAGAAGGCACCACAGGCTTGCAAAACCTTTCTCCCAAAAATAGCCTCCGAAGAAGCAAAAGTATCAAATTTGTAGAATTTGGCAAAAGTGTGCAGGGAAGACCAAGTCGCTGCCTTACATATCTGATCAACAGAAGCCTCGTTCTTGAAGGCCCATGTGCAAGCCACAGCCCTAGTAGAGTGAGCTGTGATGCGTTCAGGAGGCTGCCGTCCGGCAGTCTCGTAAGCCAATCGGATGATGCTTTTCAGCCAAAAGGAAAGAGAGGTAGCAGTAGCCTTTTGACCTCTCCTCTTGCCAGAATAAACGACAAACAGAGAAGACGTTTGTCTGAAATCCTTTGTTGCTTCTAAATAAAACTTTAAAGCACGAACTACATCTAAATTGTGTAACAAACGTTCCTTCTTTGAAACTGGATTCGGACACAAAGAAGGCACAACTATTTCCTGGTTAATATTCTTGTTGGAAACAACCTTTGGAAGGAAACCAGGTTTAGTACGCAAAACAACCTTATCTGAATGGAACACCAGATAGGGCGGATTACACTGCAAAGCAGATAACTCAGAAACTCTTCTAGCAGAAGAAATAGCAACCAAAAACAGAACTTTCCAAGATAACATCTTGATATCTATGGAATGTAGAGGTTCAAACGGAACCCCTTGAAGAACTGAAAGAACTAAATTCAGACTCCAGGGAGGAGTCAAAGGTCTGTAAACAGGCTTGATCCTGACCAAAGCCTGAACAAAAGCTTGAACATCAGGCACAGCTGCCAGTCGTTTGTGTAACAAGACAGATAAAGCAGAAATCTGTCCCTTTAGAGAACTCGCTGATAATCCCTTATCCAAACTTTCTTGGAGAAAGGAAAGGATCCTAGGAATTTTGATCTTACTCCATGAGAATCCCTTGGATTCACACCAACAGATATATCTTTTCCATATTTTATGGTAAATTTTTCTAGTTACAGGTTTTCTGGCTTGTACCAGAGTATCTATTACAGAATCCGAAAACCCACGCTTAGATAAAATCAAGCGTTCAATTTCCAAGCCGTTAGCTGGAGGGAAACTAGATTTGGATGTTCGAATGGACCTTGTACTAGAGATCCTGTCTCAAAGGTAGCTTCCATGGTGGAGCTGATGACATATTCACCAGGTCTGCATACCAAGTCCTGCGTGGCCACGCAGGAGCTATCAAGATCACAGAGGCCCTCTCCTGCTTGATCCTGGCTACCAGCCTGGGAATTTATAGTTAACGGTGGAAACACATAAGCTAGGTTGAAGGTCCAAGGCGCTACTAATGCATCCACTAGAGTCGCCTTGGGATCCCTGGATCTGGACCCGTAGCAAGGAACCTTGAAGTTCTGACGAGACGCCATCAGATCCATGTCTGGAATGCCCCATAATTGAGTCAACTGGGCAAATATCTCCGGGTGGAGTTCCCACTCCCCCGGATGGAATGTCTGACGACTCAGATAATCTGCCTCCCAGTTTTCCACTCCTGGGATGTGGATCGCAGATAGGTGGCAGGAGTGATCCTCCGCCCATTTTATGATTTTGGTCACTTCTCTCATCGCCAGGGAACTCCTTGTTCCCCCCTGATGGTTGATGTAAGCAACAGTCGTCATGTTGTCTGACTGGAATCTTATGAATCCTGGCCTTCGCTAGTTGAGGCCAAGCCCTGAGAGCATTGAATATCGCTCTCAGTTCCAGAATGTTTATCGGGAGAAGAGACTCTTCCCTGAGACCATAGACCCTGAGCTTTCAGAGAATCCCAGACCGCGCCCCAGCCCTACTAGACTGGCGTCTGTCGTGACGATGACCCACTCTGGTCTGCGGAAGCTCATTCCCTGGGACAGGTGATCCTGGGTCAGCCACCAACGGAGTGAGTCTCTGGTCTTCTGATCTACTTGAATCGACTGGAGACAAGTCTGTATAGTCCCCATTCCACTGCTTGCAGCATGCACAGTTGTAATGGTCTTAGATGAATTCGAGCAAAAGGAACTATGTCCATTGCTGCAACCATCAACCCTACTACTTCCATGCACTGAGCTATGGAAGGCTGCAGAATAGAGTGAAGAACTTGACAAGCGTTTAGAAGCTTTGACTTTCTGACATCTGTCAGGAAAATCTTCATTTCTAAAGAATCTATTATTGTCCCCAAGAAAGGAACTCTTGTCGACGGAGACAGGGAACTTTTTTTCTATGTTCACTTTCCATCCGTGATATCTGAGAAAGGCCAGGACGATGTCTGTGTGAGCCTTTGCCTTTGAAAGAGACGTCGCTTGTATCAGAATGTCGTCCAAGTAAGGTGCCACTGCAATGCCCCTTGGTCTTAGAACCGCTAGAAGGGACCTGAGTACCTTTGTGAAAATCCTTGGAGCAGTGGCTAGCCCGAATGGGAGAGCCACAAACTGGTAATGTTTGTCCAGAAAGGCGAACCTTAGGAACTGATGATGATCTTTGTGGATAGGAATATGTAGATACGCATCCTTTAGATCCACGGTAGTCATAAATTGACCCTCCTGGATTGTAGGTAAAATCGTTCGAATAGTTTCCATTTTGAACGATGGCACTCTGAGAAATTTGTTTAGGATCTTTAAATCCAGAATTGGTCTGAAAGTTCCCTCTTTTTTGGGAACTACAAACAGATTTGAGTAAAACCCCCTTCCTTGTTCCACGGTTGGAACTGGGTGTATCACTCCCATTTTTAACAGGTCTTCTACACAATGTAAGAATGCCTGTCTCTTTATTTGGTTTGAAGATACGTGAGACATGTGGAACCTTCCCCTTAGGGGTAGTTCCTTGAATTCTAGAAGATAACCCTGAGAAACTATTTCTAGTGCCCAGGGATCCTGAACATCTCTTGCCCAAGCCTGAGCGAAGAGAGAGAGTCTGCCCCCTACTAGATCCGGTCCCGGATCAGGGGCTACTCCTTCATGCTGTTTTGGTAGCAGCAGCAGGCTTCTTGGCCTGCTTACCCTTGTTCCAGCCTTGCATCGGTTTCCAAGCTGGTTTGGTTTGTGAAGCATTACCCTCTTGTCTAGAGGCTGCAGAGTTGGAGGCCGGTCCGTTCCTGAAATTGCGAAAGGAACGAAAATTAGACTTATTCTTGGCCTTGAAAGGCCTATCTTGTGGGAGGGCGTGGCCCTTACCCCCAGTGATGTCTGAGATAATCTCTTTCAATTCTGGCCCAAAAAGGGTTTTACCCTTGAAAGGGATATTAAGCAATTTTGTCTTGGAAGATACATCCGCTGACCAAGACTTTAGCCAGAGCGCTCTGCGCGCCACAATTGCAAACCCTGAATTTTTCGCCGCTAATCTAGCTAACTGCAAAGCGGCATCTAAAATAAAGGAATTAGCTAACTTAAGTGCGTGAATTCTGTCCATAACCTCCTCATACGGAGTCTCTCTACTGAGCGACTTTTCTAGTTCCTCGAACCAGAACCACGCTGCTGTAGTGACAGGAATAATGCACGAAATAGGTTGCAGGAGGTAACCTTGCTGTACAAAAATCTTTTTAAGCAAACCCTCCAATTTTTTATCCATAGGATCTTTGAAAGCACAATTATCCTCGATAGGAATAGTAGTGCGCTTGGCTAGTGTAGAAACTGCCCCCTCGACCTTAGGGACTGTCTGCCATAAGTCCTTTCTGGGGTCGACCATAGGAAATAATTTCTTAAATATAGGAGGGGGGACAAAAGGTATGCCGGGCTTCTCCCACTCCTTATTCACTATGTCCGCCACCTGCTTGGGTATAGGAAAAGCGTTGGGGTGCACCGGAACCTCTAGGAACTTGTCCATCTTGCACAATTTTTCTGGAATGACCAGGTTGTCACAATCATCCAGAGTAGATAGCACCTCCTTAAGCAGTGCGCGGAGATGCTCTAATTTAAATTTAAATGTCACAACATCAGGTTCTGCCTGCTGAGAAATTCTACCTGAATCAGAAATTTCCCCATCTGACAAAACCTCCCTCATGGCCACTTCAGATTGGTGTGAGGGTATGACAGAGCAATTATCATCAGCGCCCTCCTGCTCTACAGTGTTTAAAACAGAGCAATCGCGCTTTCTCTGAAATGCAGGCATTTTGGATAAAAACAGAATTTATGCTTACCTGATAAATTACTTTCTCCAACGGTGTGTCCGGTCCACGGCGTCATCCTTACTTGTGGGATATTCTCTTCCCCAACAGGAAATGGCAAAGAGCCCAGCAAAGCTGGTCACATGATCCCTCCTAGGCTCCGCCTTCCCAAGTCATTCGACCGACGTAAAGGAGGAATATGCATAGGAGAAATCATATGATACCGTGGTGACTGTAGTTAGAGAAAATAATTCATCAGACCTGATTAAAAAACCAGGGCGGGCCGTGGACCGGACACACCGTTGGAGAAAGTAATTTATCAGGTAAGCATAAATTCTGTTTTCTCCAACATAGGTGTGTCCGGTCCACGGCGTCATCCTTACTTGTGGGAACCAATACCAAAGGCACCACGGCTTGCAAAACCTTTCTCCCAAAAATAGCCTCAGAAGAAGCAAAAGTATCAAATTTGTAAAATTTGGTAAAAGTGTGCAGTGAAGACCAAGTCGCTGCCTTACATATCTGATCAACAGAAGCCTCATTCTTGAAGGCCCATGTGGAAGCCACAGCCCTAGTGGAATGAGCTGTGATTCTTTCAGGAGGCTGCCGTCCGGCAGTCTCATAAGCCAATCGGATGATGCTTTTAAGCCAAAAGGAGAGAGAGGTAGAAGTTGCTTTTTGACCTCTCCTTTTACCAGAATAAACAACAAACAAGGAAGATGTTTGTCTGAAATCCTTTGTAGCCTCTAAATAGAATTTTAGAGCACGAACTACATCCAAATTGTGCAACAAACGTTCCTTCTTTGAAACTGGATTCGGACACAAAGAAGGCACAACTATCTCCTGGTTAATATTTTTGTTAGAAACAACTTTCGGAAGAAAACCAGGTTTAGTACGCAAAACCACCTTATCTGCATGGAACACCAGATAAGAAGGAGAACACTGCAGAGCAGATAACTCTGAAACTCTTCTAGCAGAAGAAATTGCAACCAAAAACAAAACTTTCCAAGATAATAACTTAATATCTACGGAATGTAAGGGTTCAAACGGAACCCCTTGAAGAACTGAAAGAACTAAATTGAGACTCCAAGGAGGAGTCAAAGGTTCGTAAACAGGCTTGATTCTAACCAGAGCCTGAACAAAAGCTTGAACATCTGGCACAGCCGCCAGCTTTTTGTGAAGTAAAACAGATAAAGCAGAAATCTGTCCCTTCAAAGAACTTGCAGATAATCCTTTCTCCAAACCCTCTTGTAGAAAGGATAGAATCTTAGGAATTTTTATCTTGTTCCATGGGAATCCTTTCGATTCGCACCAACAGATATATTTTTTCCATACTTTATGGTAAATTTTTCTAGTTACAGGCTTTCTAGCCTGAATAAGAGTATCAATGACAGAATCTGAGAACCCACGCTTTGATAAAATCAAGCGTTCAATCTCCAAGCAGTCAGTTGGAGTGAGGCCAGATTCGGATGTTCGAACGGACCTTGAACAAGAAGGTCCCATCTCAAAGGTAGCTTCCATGGTGGAGCCGATGACATATTCACCAGGTCTGCATACCAAGTTCTGCGTGGCCACGCAGGAGCTATCAAGATCACCGAAGCCCTCTCCTGATTGATCCTGGCTACCAGCCTGGGAATGAGAGGAAACGGTGGGAATACATAAGCTAGGTTGAAGGTCCAGGGCGCTACTAGTGCATCTACTAGAGTCGCCTTGGGATCCCTGGATCTGGACCCGTAGCAAGGAACCTTGAAGTTCTGACGAGACGCCATCAGATCCATGTCTGGAATGCCCCATAATTGAGTTATGTGGGCAAAGATTTCCGGATGGAGTTCCCACTCCCCCGGATGAAATGTCTGACGACTCAGAAAATCCGCTTCCCAATTTTCCACTCCTGGGATGTGGATTGCAGACAAGTGGCAGGAGTGAATCTCCGCCCATTTAATTACTTTGGTCACTTCTTCCATCGCCAGGGAACTCCTTGTTCCCCCCTGATGGTTGATATATGCAACAGTCGTCATGTTGTCTGATTGAAACCTTATGAATTTGGCCTTTGCTAGTTGAGGCCAAGCCTTGAGAGCATTGAATATCGCTCTCAGTTCCAGAATGTTTATCGGGAGAAGAGATTCTTCCCGAGACCATAGACCCTGAGCTTTCAGGGGTTTCCAGACCGCGCCCCAGCCCACCAGACTGGCGTCGGTCGTGACAATGACCCACTCTGGTCTGCGGAAGCTCATCCCTTGAGACAGGTTGTCCAGGGTCAGCCACCAACGGAGTGAATCTCTGGTCCTCTGATCTACTTGGATCGTCGGGGACAAGTCTGTATAATCCCCATTCCACTGTCTGAGCATGCACAGTTGTAATGGTCTTAGATGAATTCGCGCAAAAGGAACTATGTCCATTGCCGCAACCATCAAACCTATTACTTCCATGCACTGCGCTATGGAAGGAAGAAGAACAGAATGAAGTACTTGACAAGAGCTTAGAAGTTTTGATTTTCTGGCCTCTGTCAGAAAAATCCTCATTTCTAAGGAGTCTATTATTGTTCCCAAGAAGGGAACTCTTGTTGACGGGAATAGAGAACTTTTTTCTACGTTCACTTTCCACCCGTGAGATCTGAGAAAGGCTAGGACAATGTCCGTATGAGCCTTTGCTTGTGGCAGAGACGACGCTTGAATCAGTATGTCGTCCAAGTAAGGTACTACTGCAATGCCCCTTGGCCTTAGCACCGCTAGAAGGGACCCTAGTACCTTTGTGAAAATTCTTGGAGCAGTGGCTAATCCGAATGGAAGTGCCACAAACTGGTAATGCTTGTCCAGAAAGGCGAACCTTAGGAACCGATGATGTTCCTTGTGGATAGGAATATGTAGATACGCATCCTTTAAATCCACCGTGGTCATGAATTGACCTTCCTGGATGGTAGGAAGAATTGTCCGAATGGTTTCCATTTTGAACGATGGAACCCTGAGAAATTTGTTTAGGATCTTGAGATCCAAAATTGGCCTGAATGTTCCCTCTTTTTTGGGAACTATGAACAGATTGGAGTAAAACCCCATCCCTTGTTCTCCTAATGGAACAGGATGAATCACTCCCATTTTTAACAGGTCTTCTACACAATGTAAGAATGCCTGTCTTTTTATTTGGTCTGAAGACAATTGAGACCTGTGGAACCTTCCCCTTGGGGGTAGTTCCTTGAATTCCAGGAGATAACCTTGAGAAACTATTTCTAGTGCCCAAGGATCCTGAACATCTCTTGCCCAAGCCTGAGCGAAGAGAGAGAGTCTGCCCCCCACCAGATCCGGTCCCGGATGGGGGGCCAGCATCTCATGCTGTCTTAGTAGCGGTAGCAGGCTTCTTGGCCTGCTTACCTTTGTTCCAGCCTTGCATCGGTCTCCAGGCTGGCTTGGTTTGAGAAGAATTACCCTCTTGCTTAGAGGATGTAGAATTTGAGGCTGGTCCGTTTCTGCGAAAGGGACGAAAATTTGTTTTATTTTTAGCCTTAAAGGACCTATCCTGAGGAAGGGCGTGGCCCTTTCCCCCAGTGATGTCTGAAATAATCTCTTTCAAGTCAGGGCCAAACAGCGTTTTCCCCTTGAAAGGGATGTTAAGCAATTTGTTCTTGGAGGACACATCCGCTGACCAAGACTTTAGCCAAATTAAGTGCTTGAACTCTGTCCATAACCTCCTCATAAGAAGATGCTTTATTGAGCGACTTTTCTAGTTCTTCGAACCAGAAACACGCTGCTGTAGTGACAGGAACAATGCATGAAATTGGTTGTAGAAGGTAACCTTGCTGAACAAACATCTTTTTAAGCAAACCCTCTAATTTTTTATCCATAGGATCTTTGAAAGCACAACTATCTTCTATAGGGATAGTGGTGCGTTTGTTTAGAGTAGAAACCGCCCCCTCGACCTTGGGGACTGTCTGCCATAAGTCCTTCCTGGGGTCGACCATAGGAAATAATTTCTTAAATATAGGGGGAGGGACAAAAGGTATGCCGGGCCTTTCCCATTCTTTATTTACAATGTCCGCCACCCGCTTGGGTATAGGAAAAGCTTCAGGGGGCACCGGGACCTCTAGGAACTTGTCCATCTTACATAATTTCTCTGGAATGACCAAATTGTCACAATCATCCAGAGTAGATAACACCTCCTTAAGCAGAGCGCGGAGATGTTCCAATTTAAATTTGAAGGTAATAACGTCAGGTTCAGCTTGTTGAGAAATTTTTCCTGAATCTGAAATTTCTCCCTCAGACAAAACCTCCCTGGCCCCTTCAGACTGGTGTAAGGGCATGTCAGAACCATTATCACCAGCGTCCTCATGCTCTTCAGTATCTAAAACAGAGCAGTCGCGCTTTCGCTGATAAGTGGGCATTTTGGCTAAAATGTTTTTAATAGAATTATCCATTACAGCCGTTAATTGTTGCATAGTAAGGAGGATTGGCGCACTAGATGAACTAGGGACCTCCTGAGTGGGCAAGACTGGTGTAGACATAGAAGGAGATGATGCAGTACCATGCTTACTCCCCTCACTTAAGGAATCATTTTGGGCAACATTATTATCAGTGGCATCATTGTCCCTACTTTGTTTGTCACATTCATCACATATATTTAAATGGAGAGGAACCTTGGCTTCCGAACATACAGAACATCGTCTATCTGATGGTTCAGACATGTTAATAGGCATAAACTTGATAACAAAGCACAAAAAACGTTTTAAAATAAAACCGTTACTGTCACTTTAAATTTTTAACTGAACACACTTTATTACTGAATATGTGCAAAAGTATGAAGGAATTGTTCAAAATTCACCAAAATTTCACCACAGTGTCTTAAAGCCTTAAAAGTATTGCACACCAAATTTGAAAGCTTTAACTCTTAAAATAACGGAACCGGAGCCGTTTTTACATTTAACCCCTATACAGTCCCTGGTATCTGCTTTGCTGAGACCCAACCAAGCCCAGAGGGGAATACGATACCAAATGACGCCTTCAATAAGCTTTTTCAGTGGATCTGAGCTCCTCACGCATGCATCTGCATGCCTTGCTTCTCAAAAACAACTGCGCATTAGTGGCGCGAAAATGAGGCTCTGCCTATGACTAGAAAAGGCCCCCAGTGAAAAAGGTGTCCAATACAGTGCCTGCCGTTTTTTTAACAGAATTCCCAAGATTAAAATAACTCTTCAAAGTTATAAACCATTAAATATGCTTATAAAGTAATCGTTTTAGCCCAGAAAAATGTCTACCAGTCTTTAAAGCCCTTGTGAAGCCCTTTATTCTTATATTTAAAACTAAGAAAATGGCTTACCGGATCCCATAGGGAAAATGACAGCTTCCAGCATTACCAAGTCTTGTTAGAAATGTGTCATACCTCAAGCAGCAAAAGTCTGCTCACTGTTTCCCCCAACTGAAGTTAATTCATCTCAACAGTCCTGTGTGGAAACAGCCATCGATTTTAGTAACGGTTGCTAAAATCATTTTCCTCTTACAAACAGAAATCTTCATCTCTTTTCTGTTTCAGAGTAAATAGTACATACCAGCACTATTTTAAAATAACAAACTCTTGATTGAAGAATAAAAACTACATTTAAACACCAAAAAACTCTTAGCCATCTCCGTGGAGATGTTGCCTGTGCAACGGCAAAGAGAATGACTGGGGAAGGCGGAGCCTAGGAGGGATCATGTGACCAGCTTTGCTGGGCTCTTTGCCATTTCCTGTTGGGGAAGAGAATATCCCACAAGTAAGGATGACGCCGTGGACCGGACACACCTATGTTGGAGAAATATTTGCTATGGAGTTATCCATTACTGCCGTCAATTGTTGCATAGTAACAAGCATTGGCGCTCTAGAAGTACTAGGGGTCTCCTGCGTGGGCAAAACTGGTGTAGACACAGAAGGAGATGATGTAGAACTATGTCTACTCCCTTCATCTGATGAATCATCTTGGGCAACTTTACTATCTGTGGCAGTACTGTCCTTACTATGTTTGGACGCTATGGCACAATTATCACACAATTTTGAAGGGGGAGACACATTGGCTTCCATACATACAGAACATAGTTTATCTGAAGGCACAGACATGTTAAACAGGCTTAAACTTGTCAATAAAGTACAAAAACCGTTTTAAAACAAAACCGTTACTGTCTCTTTAAATTTTAAACAGGGCACATTTTATTACTGAATATGTGAAAAACTATGAAGGAATTGTTCAAATTTAACCAAATTTTCACCACAGTGTCTTAAAGCATTCAAAGCATTGCACCCCAAATTTCAGACCTTTAACCCTTAAAATGAGGAAACCGGAGCCGGTTACAGTTTTAACCCCTCTACAGTCCCAGCTACAGCCTTTGCTGCGACTTTACCAAACCCAGGGGGGTATACGATACCAAATGAAGCCTTCTAGGAACCTTTTCAACTACTTTCAGACCCACACACATGCAGCTGCATGTCCTGCTCTCAAAAGTAACTGCGCAGTAATGGCGCGAAAATGAGGCTCTGCCTACTACAGAGAAGGCCCTTCCTGACTGAGAAGGTGTCTAAACCAGTGCCTGACGTAAAAAAACGTTCCCCAAAGTTTATAAAGTGTGAATGTCAACCTCAAGCTGTATAAAATGCCCAAATAAAGCAATCGATCTAGCCCATAAAAGTGTCTACCAGTTTTATAGCCCATATTAAGCCCTTTATTCTGTTTGAGACTAAGAAAATGGCTTACCGGTCCCCATGAGGGGAAATGACAGCCTTCCAGCATTACACAGTCTTGTTAGAAATATGGCTAGTCATACCTTAAGCAGAAAAGTCTGCCAACTGTTTCCCCCAACTGAAGTTATCTCATCTCAACAGTCCTATGTGGAAACAGCAAACGATTTTAGTTACTGCTGCTAAAATCATATTCCTCTCACAAACAGAACTCTTCATCTTTTTCTGTTTCAGAGTAAATAGTACATACCAGCACTATTTTAAAATAACAAACTCTTGATAGTAGAATAAAAAACTACAACTAAACACCACATACTCTTCACCATCTCCGTGGAGATGCTGCTTGTTCAGCGGCAAAGAGAATGACTGGGGTGGGCGGAGCCTAGGAGGGACTATATGGACAGCTTTTGCTGTGCTCTTTGCCATTTCCTGTTGGGGAAGAGAATATTCCCACAAGTTATGGATGACGCCGTGGACCGGACACACCAATGTTGGAGAAAACTAGATTTGATTTAAATGGATACTAAACCCAATTTTTTTCTTTTGCGATTCAGATTGAGCATGCACTTTTAAGTAACTTTCTAATTTACTCCTATTAACAATTTTTCTTCATTATCTTGGTATCTTTATTTGAAAAAGGAGGAATGAAAACTTAGGAGCCCAGACTATTTTTGGTTCAGCACCTTGGATAGTGCTTGCTGATTAGTGGCTACATTTAACCACCAATCAGCAGGAACTACCCAGGTGCTGAACCTTAAATAGGCCAGGCTCCTAAGCTTTCATTACTGCTTTTCAATTAAAGATACCAAGAGAACATAGAAAAATTGATAATAGGAGTAAATTAGAAAGTTGCTTAAAATTGCATGCTCTATCCGAATCATGATATATATATATTTTTTGGTTTAGTATCCCTTTATGAAAGTACAAAAGCATTTCTTACCAGCTCTGTTCTACAACACAGTATTTTAAACAAGATTAAACAAAGATATTAAACATTAAGAAATTCTTGATGACTCATAATTTGATACTGCCATAACATTAAATGGCACCGTTCTTACAGCTAAATTTATGGATGTATTGAATACTGTATTACCATAAAAAAGGGCAGCATTAATAAACCATTATTGTTTTTTAGGAATAAATAATTATTATTAGGAATATAGCTTTTTTATTCAAACTGTAGAGGAAAAATAAAAATATTTAATGCCCACACTGTCTAGTTCACAACTTTTTCCCTGTCAAAGAAGTCAAAATTAAACTTTCACAATTCAGACAGAATATTTAATTTTATACCACTTTCCCATTTACTTATATTATCTAATTTGCCTTATTCTCATAGTATACTTTAATGAAAAGCATAATTAGGTAAGCTCAGTAGAAGAAAAACAATTTATGTAAGAACTTACCTGATAAATTCATTTCTTTCATATTGGCAAGAGTCCAAGAGCTAGTGACGTATGGGATATACAATCCTACCAGGAGGGGCAAAGTTTCCCAAACCTCAAAATGCCTATAAATACACCCCTCACCACATCCACAATTCAGTTTAACGAATAGCCAAGTAGTGGGGTGATAAAGAAAGGAGTAAAAAGCATCAACAAAGGAATTTGGAAATAATTGTGCTTTATACAAAAAATCATAACCACCATAAAGAGGGTGGGCCTCATGAACTCTTGCCAATATGAAAGAAATTAATTTATCAGGTAAATTCTTAAATAAATTATGTTTTCTTTCATGTAATTGGCAAGAGTCCATGAGCTAGTAATGTATGGGATATCAATACCCAAGATGTGGAACTCCATGAAAGAGTCACTAGAGAGGGAGGGATAAAATAAAAAACAGCCATTTTCTGCTGAAAAAATAATCCACAACCCAAATCATAAGTTTATTCTTTTAATGACAAGAAAAACTTAAAACATCAGCAGAAGAATCAAACTGAAACAGCTGCCTGAAGAACTTTTCTACCAAAAATGGCTTCTGAAGAAGCAAATACATCAAAACAGTAGAATTTAGTAAATGTATGCAAAGAGGACCAAGTTGCCGCTTTGCAAATCTGATCAACTGAAGTTTCAGTCTTAAAAGCCCACGAAGTGGAGACTGATAAGTAGAATGAGCTGTAATTCTCTGAGGCGGGGTCTTACCCGACTCCAAATAAGCTTGATGAATCAAAAGCTTTAACCAAGAAGCCAAGGAAATAGCAGAAGCCTTCTGACCTTTCCTAGGACCAGAAAATAAAACAAATAGACTAGAAGTCTTCCTGAAATCTTTAGTAGCTTCAACATAATATTTCAAAGCTCTTACCACATCCAAAGAATGCAAGGATCTTTCCAAAGAATTCCTAGGATTAGGACACAAGGAAGGGACAACGATTTCTCTACTAATGTTGTTAGAATTCACAACCTTAGGTAAAAATTGTCATGAAGTCCGCAAAACCGCCTTATCCTGATGAAAAATCAGAAAAGGAGACTCACAAGAAAGAGCAGATAGTTCAGAAACTCTTCTAGCCGAAGAGATAGCCAAAAGGAACAACACTTTCCAAGAAAGTAGTTTAATGTCCAAATAATACATAGGCTCAAATGGAGGAGCCTGTAAAGCCTTCAAAACCAAATTAAGACTCCAAAGAGGAGAAATTGATTTAATGACAGGCTTAATACGAACTAAAGCCTGTACAAAACAGTGAATATCAGGAAGTTTAGCAATCTTTCTGTGAAATAAAACAGAAAGAGCAGAGATTTGTCCCTTAAAGGAACTTGCAGACAAACCTTTATCCAAACCATCCTGAAGAAACTGTAAAATTCTAGGAATTCTAAAAGAATGCCAAGAAAATTTATGAGAAGAACACCATAAAATGTAACTCTTCCAAACTCGATAATAAATCTATCTAGAGACAGATTTTTGAGCTTGTAACATAGTATTAATCACCGAGTCAGAGAAACCTCTATGACTTAGCACTAAACGTTCAATTTCCATACCGTCAAATTTAATGATTTGAGATCCTGATGGAAAAATGGACCTTGAGACAGTAGGTCCAGCCTTAACGGAAGTGGCCAAGGTTGGCAACTGGACAGCCGAACAATATCCACATACCAAAACCTGTGTGGCCATGCTGGAGCCACCAGCAACACAAACGATTGTTCCATGATGATTTTGGAGATCACTCTTGGAAGAAGAACTAGAGGCGGAAAGATGTAAGCAGGTTGATAACACCATGGAAGTGTCAACGCATCCACTGCTTCCGCCTGAGCTTCCCTGGACCTGGACAGGTATCTGGGAAGTTTCTTGTTTAGATGAGAGGCCATCAGATCTATCTCTGGAAGACCCCAGTACCGCAGAGATTAGACAGGAGCTGGATTACGCCCAAGCAAGTATCCAAGATACTTCTTTCATAGCTTGGGAACTGTGAGTCCCACCCTGATGATTGACATATGCCACAGTTGTGATATTGTCTGTCTGAAAGCAAATGAATGGTTCACTCTTCAACAGAGGCCAAAACTGAAGAGCTCTGAAAATTGCATGGAGTTCTAAAATATTGATTGGTAATCTCGCCTCTTGAGATTTCCAAACCCCTTGTGCTGTTAGAGATCCCCAAACAGCTCCTTAACCTGAAAGACTTGCATCTGTAGTTATCACAGTTCAAGGTGGGGCGAACAAAAGAAGCCCCTAGAACTAAACGCTGGTGATTTAACCACCACTTCAGAGTTTCGAACATTGGGATTTAAGGATATTAATTGTGATATCTTTGTATAATCCCTGCACTATTGATTCAGCATACAAAGCTGGAGAGGTCTCATGTGAAAAAGAGAAAAAGGAATCGCACCAGATGCTGCAGTCATGAGGCCTAATGCTTCCATGCACATAGCCACTGAAGGGAATGACTGAGACTGAAGGTGCCGACAGTCTGCGACCAATTTCAAACGTCTCTTGTCTGTTAGAGACAGAGTCATGGACACTGAATCTATCTGGAAACCTAAAAAGGTGACCCTTGTCTGAGGAATCAAGAAACTTTTTGGTAAATTGATCCTCCAACCATGTTTTCGAAGAAACAACACTAGTTGATTTGTGTGAGATTCTGCAGAACGTAAAGACTGAGTACCTCTTCTCACAGGAGGTCTTACTCTGAATCCTATTCGATACCCTTGAGAGACAATGCTCTGAATCCATTGATTTTGGACAGAATTTATCCAAATATCCTTGAAAAACCTTAATCTGCCCCTACCAGCTGAGCTGGAATGAGGGCCGCACCTTCATGCGGACTTAGGGGCGGATTTTGGTTTCTTAAATGACTTGGATTTATTCCAATTTGAGGAAGGCTTCCAATTGGAAACAGATTCCTTGGGGGAAGGATTAGATTTTTGTTCCTTATTCTGAGGAAAGGAACGAAAACGGTTAGAAGCCTTATATTTACCCTTAGGTTTTTTATCTTGAGGCCAAAAAAACTCCCTTTCCCCCAGTAACAGTTGAAATAATAGAATCCAACTGAGAACCAAATAGATTATTACCTTGGAAAGAAAGAGATAGTAATCTAGACTTAGATGTCATATCAGCATTCCAAAATTTAAGCCACAAAGCTCTTCTAGCTAAAATAGCTAAAGAAATGGATTTAACATCGATTTTGATATAAAAAATGGCATCACAAATAAAATTAGCATATTGCAGTAAGCGAACAATGCTAGATGTGTTAGAATCCAATTCTTGTTGCGCTAAATTTTCCAACCAAAAAGTTGATGCAGCCGCAACATCAGCCAAAGAAATTGCAGGTCTGAGAAGATGACCTGAATATAAATAGGCTTTCCTTAGAAAAGATTCATGCTTCCTATCTAAAGGATCCTTAAAGGAAGTACTATCTTCCAGAGGAATAGTGGTACGTTTAGCAAGAGTAGAAATAGCGCCATCAACTTTGGGGACTTTTTACCAAAACTCTATAGAAATTGCTGGTAAAGGATACAATTTTTTTTAAACCTTGAAGAAGGAATAAAAGAAGTACCTGGCTTATTCCATTCCTTAGAAATCATATCAGGAATAGGAAAAACCTCTAGGGTAACCACAAGAGGTTTAAAAACAGCATTTAAACGTTTACTAGACTTAAAGGGACACTGTACTCAAAAAAAAAAAAAAAGTATGCATTAATCAAATAAAGGATGTTAAACAATACACTTTTCAATGTACTCATTGTTTTAAATAGTTACCGTTTCGCCGCAATTGTTTTTTTATAATTTTCTCATTTTCCAAACCCACTCCATGGGTACCGTTTCAAGGAGTCCTTTCTGGGCTGACAACCCAGGTCAGAATATGGCGGCTTTTAGATACGATGCGCCTGCGCAAGCTTCAGCAAAGACATTGATTATGTCACTCACTGGAGCAAAAGAGGGAGCTGCGCTTTGAAGGTAAGGAATGAATATCCTGTAGTTTGGCATTATCGGCTTCAGCTAAAGGAAAGCGCATGCGCGATAACACCGGGCAGACTGCGCATGCGCGATAACACCGGGCGGACTGCGCATGCGCAAGATGACGCAACATCCAGTTAATTATATTCATAGAATAGACCGCTGATTGGAGGATGTAAACAGCGATTAGACAGCCCATATTAGTGGGTTGTCTGTAATGACGTCAGGATAAAAAATATGAAATACTTTTTTTGTATGTTACACGGATCGTTAGACATTGGAAGTAAGTGAATGTTATAAGTTTAACCTTGATAAGAAGGTATATATAATCGTTGTACACACCTAAAACAATTATACAGTAATCCTTTAACGTCAAGAGGACTGGTTTCCTCAATATCCAAAGTAATTAACACTTCTTTTAATAAAGAACGAATATACTGCTACTTATTTATTTAAAATGATTTGTCAGTGTCAATATCTGAGGAAGGATCTTCTGTATCAGATAGATCCTCATCAGAGGAGAATAAATCATTATGTTGTCGGTCATTGAAACTTCATCAACTGAATGAGAAGTTTTAAAAGATCTTTTACGTTTATTAGAAGGTGGAAATGCAGACAAAGCCTTCTGAATAGAATCAGTAACAAATTCTTTAAAATTCATAGGTATATCATGTACATTAGAAGTTGAAGGAACTGCAACTGGCAATGTACTATTACTGATGGACACATTCTCTGTATGTAAAAGTTTATCATGACAACTATTACAAATGACATTCGGAGATATAATTTCCACAATCTTACAACAAATGCACTTAGCTTTGGTAGAACCGATGTCAGGCAGCAAAGTAACAACAGATACTTCTGAGGCAGGATCAGATTGAGACATCTTGCAAAATGTAAAAGAAAAAACAACATATAAAGCAAAATTATCAATTTCCTTATATGACAGTTTCAGAAATGGGAAAAAATGCAAATAGCATAGCCCTCTGACATAGAAAAAGGCAAGAGGCAAACAGCAATGGGGTATTAAATGAATGAAAAATGTATCAATATCCGGAAATGACACACTTGCGTCACTAACGACCGTGTGTAAGGCTTCAGCGTCAACTACGACGCCAGGAATTGACGAAATTGCGTCAACGGACGTACTTTTTTGCGCCAAACAATTCTCGCGCCAAAAATGACGCAATAAAGTCTCGCATTTGGCGCACCTGCGGGCCTAGTACTTCCCGCAATTTGCAAGAAAAAATGTAGTCAATTTGAAGAAGAAAAAAAAAGGAAATTTATTCTAACCTGATAAATTTGTTTCTTTTACGATACAATGAGTCCACGGATTTCATCCTTACTTGTGGGATATCGATCCCTGGTCAGCAGGAGGAGGCGCAGAGCTGCATATATAGCTCCTCCCTTCCCTCCCAATCCAGTCATTCGACCGAAGTTAGGAAGAGAAAGGAAAAGCCAAGGAGCAGAGATGACTAAAGTTTAACAAAATTAAAGACCTGTCTTAGAAAAACAGGGTGGGCCATGGACTCATCGTATCGTAAAAGAAAGAAATTTATCAGGTAAGAATAAATTTCCTTTTCTTTTACAAGATACAATGAGTCCACGAATTACATCCTTACTTGTGGGATACAATACCAAAGCTATAGTACATGGATGAAATGGGAGGGACAAGACAGGGCACCTAAACGGAGGACACCACTGCTTGAAGAACCTTTTTCCCAAAAGCAATCTCACTCGAGGCAAAAGTATCAAATTTGGAAAATTTGGAAAAAGTGTGAAGAGACGACCAAGTCGCAGCCTTGCAAATCTGTTCTACAGAAGAATCATGTTTAAATGCCCATGAGGAAGCCACAGCCCTAGTGGAATGAGCCGTAATTCGTCAGGAGGCTGCTGTCCAGCAGTCTCATATGCAAAATGAATGATGCTCTTCAGCCAAAGAGAAAGAGAGGTAGCCGTAGCTTTCTGACCCCTGCGTTTCCCAGAAAAAAACAAAAACAGGGAAGACGATTGACGAAAATCCTTAGTTGCCTGTAAGTAAAACTTCAAGGCACGGAACACGTCCAGATTATGTAACAGTCGCTACTTCTTAGAAGAAGGGTTAGGATACAGGGAAGGAACAACAATTTCCTGATTAATATTTTTATTTGAAACCACCTTAGGAAGAAAACCAGGTTTGGTACGCAACACTACCTTATCTGCATGGAAAATAAGATAAGGAGAATCACATTGTAATGCTGAAAGCTCAGAAACTCTACAAGCAGAAGATATAGCAACCAAAAATAAAACTTTCCAAGATAATAACTTATCTATGGAATGCATAGGTTCAAACGGAACCCCTTGAAGAACATTAAGAACTAAATTCAAACTCCAAGGAGGAGCAATTGTTCTAAACACAGGCCTGATTCTAGTCAGAGCCTGACAAAAAGATTGAAGATCTGGAACATCTGCCAGGCGTTTGTGCAGCAAAATAGACAAGGCAGAAATCTGTCCCTTTAATGAATTTGCCGACAACCCTTTCTCCAATCCTTCTTGGAGAAAGGATAAAATCCTGGGAATCCTAACCTTACTCCATGAGTAGCCCTTGGATTCACACCAATAAAGATATTTACACCATATCTTATGGTAAATTTTTTATTAACAGGTTTACGTGCCTGAATCAAAAGTATCAATGACCGAATCAGAGAACCCTCGCTTAGATAAAATCAAGCGTTCAATCTCCAAGCAGTCAGCTGCAGAGAAATTAGATTCAGATGATGGAAGGGTCCCTGAATGAGAAGGTCCTGCCTCAATGGAAGCTTCCACGGTGGCAGAGATGACATGTCCACCAGATCGGCATACCAAGTCCTGCGAGGCCACGCAGGAGCGATGAAAATCACCGAAGCCCTCGCGACGCCACGCAGGAGCGATGAGAATCACCGAAGCCCTCTCCTGTTTGACTTGCGCAATCACCCGGGGAATGAGAGCAAATGGAGGGAACACATAAGCTAGGCTGAATGACCAAGGCATCTATCAGTTCGGCCTGAGGATCCCTGGACCTGGATCCGTATCTTGGGAGCTTGGCATTCTGACGAGACGCCATAAGATCCAGCTCCGGCCTGCCCCATCTGAGGATCAGGCTGGCAAATACTTCCGGATGGAGTTCCCATTCCCCCGGATGAAATGTCTGCTCAAAAAATCCGCCTCCCAATTGTCCACTCCTGGGATGTGGGTTGCTGACAGATAACAAGAGTGAGTCTCCGCCCACTGAATTATCCTGGCTACGTCTGTCATCGCTAAGGAACTCTTGGTTCCTCCCTGATGATTGATGTAAGCTACAGTCGTGATGTTGTCCGACTGGAATCTGACGAATTTGGTCAAAGCCAACTGAGGCCAAGCCTGAAATGCATTGAATATTACCCTCAACTCCAGAATGTTGATGGGAAGTAGAGACTCCGATCAAGTCCATACACCTTGAGCTTTCAAGGAATTCCAGACTGCTCCCCATCCTATCAGACTGGCATCCGTTGTCACTATCTCCCATGAGGGTCTGCGAAAGCATGTCCCCTGGGATAGATGATCCAGTGACAACCACCACATAAGAGAGTTCCTTGTCTCCTGACATAGATCTATTTGAGGAGACAAATATGCATAATCTCCATTCCACTGTCTGAGCATGCTCAGTTGTAGAGGTCTGAGATGAAAACGAGCGAAGGGAATGATGTCCATTGCTGCCACCATCAATCCAATTACCTCCATGCACTGAGCCACTGATGGCCGAGGATTGGCCTGAAGGGCTCGGCATGTATTCAGAATCTTTAACTTTCTGACTTCTGTCAAAAAGATCTTCATGGATAGAGAGTCGATTAGAGTTCCCAAGAAAGGAACCCTTGTCTGTGGAACTAGCGAACTCTTTTCCAGATTTACTTTCCACCCATGAGTCCTCAGAAAGGACAGAACAATGTTGGTATCAGACTTTGCCAGTTGATAAGACGCCTGGATCAGAATATCGTCCAGATAAGGCGCCACAGCAATGCCCCGCGGTCTTAAAACTGCCAGTAGAGACCCCAGGACCTTTGTGAAAATTCTGGGCGCAGTGGCCAGACTGAAAGGCAGAGCCACGAACTGAAAGTGTTTGTCCAGAAAGGCAAACCTCAGGAATCTGTGATGATAGGAATATGAAAATATGCATCCTTGAGATCAACGGTAGTCATATATTGACCCTCCTGGATCAATGGTAGGATGGAACTCTGAGTAACTTGTTTAGGCTTTTGAGGTCTAAAATGGGCCAAAACGTTCCCTCTTTTTTGGGAACTACAAATGGATTTTAATTAAACCCCTGTCCCTGAATTGGAACGGAGTGAATTACTCCCATGAAGGAAAGATTACTTACACAGCGTAAGAACGCCTCTCTTTTTATCTGGTCGACAGATAATCGTGAATGAAGAAACCTTCCTCTGGGGAAGGAATTTTTTAACTCCAACTGATACCCTTGGGACACGATTTCTAGTGTCCATGGATCCTGAACGTCTCTTATCCAAGCCTGGACAAAGAGAGAAAGTCTGCCCCCTACTGGATCCGGTCCCAGATCAGGGGCCGTCCCATAATGCTGTCTTGGTAGCAGCAGCAGCAGCAGGCTTACCCTTGTTCCAACCCTGGTTGGGCCTCCAGGTGGATTTGGCTTGAGAAAAATTCCCTTCCTGTTTAGCGGCAGAGGAAGAGGGGATTCCCTTGAAATTTCGAAAGGAACAAAAATTACTTTGTCGTCCCCTTTGCTTAGAAGTTTTATCTTGAGGGAGGAGATGACCCTTACCTCTCGTAATGTCAGAAATGATCTCCTTCAAGTCAGGCCTGAACAGGGTCTTTCCCTTGAAAGGAATCGCTAAGAGCTTGGATTTAGAGGACACATCCGCAGACCAAAGCTAAAATGGAGAATCCTGAATTCTTAGCCGCCAATTTGGTGATCTGAAAAGCGGCATCCGTAATAAAAGAATTAGCCAGCTTAAGGGCCTTAATTCTATCCTGTATTTTTTCTAAAGAAGTCTCAGTCCTAAGAGACACTTCTAGAGCGTCAAACCAGAAGGCCGCCGCAGTTGTGACTGTTACAAAACCTCCCATAGTACCAGGCGGAGTTGTTCAAGCTTAAATCTGAAGGACATCACGTCCGAATCTGTCTGGGGCAATGTACTTCCTGAGTCAGACAGTTCCCCTTCAGACAGAGCCACCCTACCCCACACTTCAGAGCCCTGGGAGGGTACATCGGAGATCGCCATCAAAGAATCAGAAGTCGCATGGACCACCTGGGCCTCTCTTCTACTACGTTTGGTTTGCAACACTGGCAACTTAGACAAAACTTCTGAAAGAGTGGATGACATGACTGCAGCCATATCCTGCAGTGTGAATGACGCAGACGCCGTTGAAGAACATGGCGTCACCTGAGCGGGTGTTAAAGGCTGTGATGCTTGGGGAGAAAGATGCGGCATACCCTGAATCTCATCAGTCTGAGGACATTCATTAGATACATCTTTATTAAAAAAAAAATAAAAAATTTATGCTTACTTGATAAATTTATTTCTTTTACGATGTACCAAGTCCATGGTTTCATCCTTACTTGTGGGATATTATCCTTCCCTACAGGAAGTGGCAAAGAGCACCTACAGCAGAGCTGTCTTTATAGCTCCTCCCTTGACTCCACCCCCCAGTCATTCGACCAAAGGCTTAGGAAGAAAAAGGAGAAACTAAAAAGTGCAGAGGTGACTGAAGTTTTAAACAAAAAAATTACAATCTGTCTTGAATAGACAGGGCGGGCCGTGGACTCGGTACATCGTAAAAGAAATAAATTTATCAGGTAAGCATAAATTTTGTTTTCTTTTACAAGATGTACCGAGTCCACGGTTTCATCCTTACTTGTGGGATACCAATACCAAAGCTTTAGGACACGGATGAAAGGGAGGGACAAGACAGGAACCTAAACGGAAGGCACCACTGCCTGAAGAACCTTTCTCCCAAAAATAGCACCCGAAGAAGCAAAAGTATTGAATTTGTAAAATTTGTAAAATGTATGAAGGGAAGACCAAGTCGCGGCCTTACAAATCTGTTCAACAGAGGCCTCATTTTTAAAATGTCACCGCTCTAGTAGAATGAGCAGTAATTCTTTCAGGAGGCTGCTGTCCAGCAGTCTCGTATGCCAAACGGATGATGCTTTTCAGCCAAAAAGAGAGAGAGGTAGCCGTAGCTTTTTGACCCCTACACTTTCCAGAATACACAACAAACCAAGAAGATGTTTGACGGAAAACCTTGGTCGCTTGCAAATAAAATTTCAAGGCCTGAACCACGTCCAAATTATGTAATAGATGCTCATTCTTAGTAGAAGGATTAGGACACAATGAAGTAACAACAATTTCCTGATTAATATTCTTGTTTGAAACAACCTTTGGAAGAAAACCAGGTTTGGTACGCAAAACCACCTTATCAGAATGGAAGATAAGGCGAATCGCATTGTAGCGCAGATAGCTCAGAAACTCTTCAAGCAGAAGAGATAGCAACTAAAAACAGAACTTTCCAGGATAAAAGTTTAATATCCATGGAATGCATGGGTTCAAACGGAACTCCTTGAAGAACATTGAGAACTAAATTCAAACTCCATGGCGGAGCAACAGGTTTAAACACAGGCTTAATTCTAACCAAAGCCTGACAAAACGACTGGACGTCTGGAACATCTGCAAGATGTTTGTGCAGTAAGATTGACAAGGCAGAAATCTGTCCCCTAAAGGAACTAGCTGATAACCCCTTCTCCAATCGTTCTTGGAGAAAGGACAAAATCCTAGGAATCCTGATCTTACTCCATGAGTAGCCTTTGGATTTGCACCAATAAAGATATTTACGCCATATCTTATGGTAAATATTCCTAGTGACAGGCTTACGGGCCTGAATCAAGGTATTAATGACCGACTCAGAGAATCCACGCTTAGATAAGATCAAAACGTTAAATCTCCAGGCAGTCAGCTGCAGAGAAACTAGATTTGGATGTACGGACCCTGAATGAGAAGGTCCTGTCTCAGAGGCAGTTTCCATGGTGGCAGAGATGATATTCCCACCACGCAGGCGCTATCAATATTACCGAAGCCCTCTCCTGCTTGATTCTGGCAATCAGACGAGGAAGGAGAGGAAAAGGAGGAAAGACATAGGCCAGGTTGAATGACCATGGTACTGCTAGAGCGTCTATCAGTACTGCTTGAGGATCCCTTGACCTGGAACCGTAACAAGGAAGTTTGGCATTCTGACGAGATGCCATCAGATCCAATTCTGGTGTGCCCCATTGATGAATCAATTGTGCAAACACCTCCGGATGGAGCTCCCACTCCCCCGGATGAAAAGTCTGACGATTTAGAAAATCCGCTTCCCAGTTCTCCACTCCTGGGATATATATTGCTGATAGATGGCAAGAGTGAGTCTCTGCCCATTGAATTATTTTGGAAACCTATATCATTGCTAGAGAACTCTTTGTTCCGCCTTGATGATTGATATATGCTACAGTCTTGATGTTGTCCGACTGGAATCTGATGAACTTGGCCGAAGCCAGCTGAGGCCACGCCTGAAGCGCGTTGAATATCGCTCTCAGTTCTCAGTTCTGGTAGTAGTGACTCCTCCTGAGTCCACACACCCTGAGCTTTCAGAGAATTCCAGACTGCACCCCAGCCCAAGAGGCTGGCGTCCGTCGTCACTATGACCCATGCTGGCCTGCGGAAGCACATTCCCTGGGACAGCTGATCCTGTGACAACCACCAATGAAGAGAGTCTCTGGATCCAGATTTATCCGCGGAGATAAATCCACATAATCCCCATTCCACTTTCGAAGCATGCACAGTTGCAGTGGTCTGAGATGTAAGCGAACAAACGGAACTATGTCCACTGCCGCCACCATTAATCCAATTACCTCCATACACTGAGCCACTGATGGCCGAGGAATGGAATGAAGTGCTCGGCAAGTGGTTAAAAACTGACTTTCTGACCTCCGTCAGAAAAATCTTCATGTCCACCGAGTCTATCAAAGTTCCTAGGAATGGGACTCTCGTTAGAGGAACAAGTGAACTCTTCTTTACGATCACTTTCCACCCGTGAGTTTTGAGAAAAGACAACACGATGTCCGTGTGAGATTTGGCCAGGAGGTAAGTTGTTGCCTGAATCAAAATATCGTCCAGATAAGGCGCCACTGCTATGCCCCGCGGTCTTAACACCGCCAGAAGGGACCCTAGAACCTTTGTGAAAATTCTGGGAGCTGTGGCCAACCCGAAAGGAAGGGCCACAAACTGGAAATGTTTGTCCAAGAAGGCCAATCTGAGGAACTGGTGATGATCTTTGTGGATAGGGATGTGAAGATATGCATCCTTCAAGTCCACGGTGGTCATATATTGACCCTCTTGGATCATTGGTAAAATTGTCCGAACAGTTTCGATCTTGAAGGATGGAACTCTGAGAAATTTGTTTAGAATTTTTAGATCTAAAATCGGTCTGAAAGTTCCCTCTTTTTTGGAAACCACGAACAGATTGGAGTAAAACCACTGCCCCTGTTCTAGTTTTGGAATAGGGCAGATTACCCCCATGGTAAATAGGTCTTCTACACAGTGTAAGAACGCCTCTCTTTTTATCTGGTTTACAGACAAATGAGAAAGATGAAATCTCCCCTTTGGGAGAGAGTCTTTGAATTCTAGACTATACCCCTGGGTCACAATTTCTAGTGCCCAGGCATCCTGAAATCTCTTGCCCAAGCCTGAGCGAAGAGAGAAAGTCTGCCCCCTACCAGATCCGGTCCCGGATCGGGGGCTGCCCCTTCATGCTGTCTTAGTAGCAGCCGCGGGCTTCTTGGCCTGTTTACTCTTATTCCAGGCCTGGTCAGGCCTCCAGACTGACTTGGATTGCGCAAAATTCCCCTCCTGCTTTGTGGCGGAGGAAGAGGGACCACTCTTAAAGTTTCGAAAGGAACGAAAATGATTTAGTTTGGTCCTTATTTTAATCGTCTTGTCTTGAGGAAGGGCATGGCCCTTACCTCCCGTAATGTCTGAAATGATCTCCTTCAGTTCAGGCCCGAATAGGGTCTTACCCTTAAAGGGAATGGTCAACAGCTTAGATTTTGATGACACATCAGCAGACCAAGACTTAAGCCATAACGCTCTATGCGCTAAAATGGCAAAGCCTGCATTCTTTGCCGCTAGTTTAGCCATTTGAAAAGTGGCATCTGTGATAAAAGAATTAGCTAGCTTGAGAGCCTTAATTCTATCCAAAATATAATCTAAAAGGGATCTCAACCTTAAGAGACTCCTCTAGAGCCTCAAACCAGAAAGCTGCTGCAGTAGTTACTGGAACAATGCACGCTAAAGGTTGCATTAGAAAACCCTGATGAACAAACATTTTCTTTAACAGACCCTCTAGTTTTTTATCCATAGGATCTTTGAAAGCACAACTGTCCTCAATAGGTATAGTTGTACGCTTAGCCAGGGTAGAAATAGCTCCCTCCACCTTAGGGACCGTCTGCCAGGAGTTCCGAAAGGTGTCAGATATGGGGAACATTTTCTTAAAAGTAGGAGGGGGAGAGAACGGAATGCCTGGTCTATCCCATTCCTTAGTGACAATGTCCGAAATTCTTTTAGGAACTGGAAATACATCAGTGTAAGTAGGAACCTCTAAGTATCTATCCATCTTACACAATTTCTCTGGTGGAATGACAATAGGGTCACAGTCATCCAAAGTGGCTAAACCCTCCCTAAGTAATAAACGGAGGTGTTCAAGCTTAAACTTAAGGGCCACCATATCTGTGTCTGTATGAGGTAACAGCTTTCCTGTATCAGAAAGTTCTCCCTCAGATAGCACATCCCCCACCAAATCAGAACACTGTGAGGGTACATCAGAAATGGCCAATAAAGCATCAGAGGGTTCAGTATTCACTCTAATACCGGACCTGCTGCGTTTACCCTGCAAGCCAGGCAGTTTAGACAATACCTCTGTGAGTGTAGTAGACATAACTGCAGCCATATCCTGCAGGGTGAAGGAATTAGATGCACTAGAACTTGGCATTGCTTGAGTTAGGGGTTGTGACACTTGGGAAGAAGTAGATTGCATAACCTGATTCTCCTCTGACTGAGAATCATCCTGAGACATACTTTTATCTGCTAAAATATGGTCTTTGCAATGTAATGACCTCTCAGTACATGAGGGACACACTTTAATTGGGGGTCCCACAGTGACTTCTGAACACATAAAACATTGGGTTTCCTCAATGTCAGACATGTTAAACAGGCTAGTAATGACCACAGACTTGAAAACACTTTATTTTGCACAAAAATAACAATCTGAAAAAAAAACAGTACTGCGCCTTTAAGAGAAAAAAAAGCATACAATTTTTCCAAAACTGCTTTAAAATGATAAAATTACAAAAATTTTATGATAAATGCCTCTCCAATGGTCAGCTAATTTTGCCCCACAAAGAAAGGAATACTTAAACCTTAAGCCAAAAAAACGTATAAACAAAAACGTTATTTATTAACAAATAAAGTCCCCTCTGCACCTTGCCACTGCTCTGCTGTGGCGCCTACCTGCCCCAGGGATTGTATAAACGGATTAACCCTTCGATTGAGGCCTAACTCTAAAAAGGCCCACCGGAGTTGGAGCTGGCTGCTTGCAAAGTAAAGACAACTGCGCAACTGAGGCACGAAAATAGGCCCCGCCCATCACACTCAATGTCTCTCAGCCTATACTAACCGTACCAAAGCGGTTTAACTAGCCATGTGGGTTCATATTCCCATAAAAAAGAAGCCATGCATATCCCAATATTAAGTTAAAAACAAAACGTTTGCCATCCAAAAACGTTAACTGTCACTTCCCATGTAAAAACGTTTGCCTACAAACATCAAGCATAAGTGTCATATCCCAATAATACCCTCTTTGTCATATTAGGATTACTGCTTACCCTATCCCTCGAGGATACTGTCAGCCGTTTCTGAAATAACACAGTCTCTTCAGAAAAATATAAATGACTTAACATACCTCAATGCTTGTAGCATGAAAATCGTTCCTCACACTGAAGTTTCTTAAAGGGACAGTAAACACCAGAATTTTTGTTGTTTAAAAAGGTAGATAATCCCTTTATTACCCATTCCCCGATTTTGCATAACCAACACAGTTATAATAATATACTTTTTACCTCTGTGATTACCTTGTATCATTGCCTCTGCAAACTGCCCCCTTATTTCAGTTGTTTTGACAGACATGCATTTTTAGCCAATCAGTGCTTGCTCTTAGGAGCTTCACGTGCCGGAGCTCAATGTTATCTATATGAAACACATGAACTAACGCCCTCTAGTGGTGAAAAACTGTCAAAATGCTTTCCGATTAGAGGCAGTCTTCAAGGTCTAAGAAATTAGCACATGAACCTCCTAGATTTAGCTTTCAACTAAGAATACCAAAAGAACAAAGTAAAATTGGTAATAAAAGTAAATTGGAAAGTTGTTTAAAATTGCATGCCCTATTTAAATCATGAAATATTTTTTGTGACTTTACTGTCCCTTTAAGCACTCCTCAACCATACTGTGGGAACTACTCTGGATCTTAGTTACTGCTGCTAAGATCATCAGCTTCCAGGCAGAAGTCTTCATCCATCTGCTGCCTGGCAAAAAATAGCACTCACCGGTACCATTTAAAATAAAAAAGTCTTGCTTGAAGAAAATAAAAACTAACATTTTATCACCTCTTTCACTTTACCCTTCCTGCTTAGAGCCGGCAAAGAGAATGACTGGGGGGTGGAGTCAAGGGAGGAACTATATAGACAGCTCTGCTGTAGGTGCTCTTTGCCACTTCCTGTAGGGAAGGATAATATCCCACAAGTAAGGATGAAACCGTGGACTCGGTACATCTTGTAAAAGAAATTTGTTCTTTACACTGTAAAGCCCTCGCAATATATGGGGGACAAAGCATAACTGGGAGTTCCACAATGGCATCTAAACACATAGGACATGTACTTTGTTCAAGGCCATCCATGATAACCTAAACAAAAGACAAGCTTGGTCAAAATCACTGATAATATATATGGTGTAAAAATCAGTCAAACAATAAAATCTTTGCGGAGTACTGTATCTTTAAGAAAAGGCTATCTGAATTAAAGCCTGATATATAAGGCAGAGGGCAAATTTCACATTCCCTGCTCGTGGGCCTAAAAATAACACACTGGTATACTTGGAAAAATTACTCAGTCACCTCGCCGCAGCTCTGCTGCGGCTCCTGCCTGCCTCCACTTGACCAATCTTAACTCCTCAAGCACGGCGCACATAAAGTTGCTTGTAAGCTATTACCACGAGCGGACTTAGGAGCCGTGAGAAGATGCTGCCAACCGGAACTCAAGTAGTAACTGCGCTGCAAAGCACGCGCAACACTAAGCCCCGCCCCTCGTGGGCGGAAAACAACCAAACACCCGCAAACGCAATTAAAATACCGCAATGTACCGGAGTCCTTATGTAAAAACACATCCCCCTCCGGAACTGTCCCCAGCGTCAGCCACCTCTATATAATAAACTTGATAGAGCAGTGCCCATTATAGTGCATACCCACACAGTATATCCCAGCGCTTCTAGGCTAAATACTACATGCCAGAGTGTCTGGAGAAATAACAGCATGTTGGTTCTTTCTACATATCCCAGCACTTCTAGGCTAAGTTAAAAATGCCAGAATGTCTGGATAAATACACCTTGTGTTAAAGGGAAGCCCTCTTAGGTTCGTAGCCCCCAATACAACAGTTCAAGTACAGTCAATTCTGAGATATGCTGCAGCGTCCCAGAATAAAAAAACTGCACTTACCTCCATGCTGAGGAACAGCATGACAATTCTCACAGTGTCAAGAGGTCCACTCTTCCTCCTGAGGTCCTGTGAAGGCAAAAGGGTCTTAGTTACAACCTCTAAGACCATACACAGAAAGGCAGCACAATTATGTGAGGCACAGTGGAGCCAAAAATCCACCAGTTCCCATAGCCTGAAAGGCTATATCCAGAAGCTGCCCTGTAGTAAAATAGTACACTTTGGCACCATTTAAAAATAAAAAACTATTGATTGAAGAATCTAAACTAACACGTCACTTTACCACTTCATATCACTAACGCAGGCAAAGAGAATGACTGGATTGGGAGGGAAGGGAGGAGCTATTTATGCAGCTCTGCTGTGGAGCTCTTTGCCTCCTCCTGCTGACCAGAAGGCAATATCCCACAAGGATGAAATCCGTGGACTCATCATATCTTGTAAAAGAAAAAGACTAAACCCCAGGTAAGACATTTTTTTTCCCCTTAAAATGTTTATTTCCCTAAACATGAAACTGACAGTCTGCACAAGGAAATACATGAACCTGACTCATGGCAAATATAAGTACAATACATATATTTAGAACTTTATATAAATGCATAAAGTGCCAAACCATAGCTGGGGTGTCTTAAGTAATAAAAAACATACTTACCGAAAGACACCCATCCACATATAGCAGATAGCCAAACCAGTACTGAAACAGTTATCAGTAGAGGTAATGGTATATGAGAGTATATTGTTGATCTGAAAAGGGAGGTAGGAGATGAATCTCTACGACCGATAACAGAGAACCTATGAAATAGACCCCCGTTAGGGAAATCATTGCATTCAATAGGTGATACTCCCTTCACATCCCTCTGACATTCTCTGTACTCAGAGGAATCAGGCTTCAAAATGCTGAGAAGCGCATGTCAACGTAGAAATCTTAGCACGAACTTTACTTCACCACCTCCATAGGAGGCAAAGTTTGTAAAACTGAATTGTGGGTGTGGTGAGGGGGTGTATTTATAGGCATTTTGAGGTTTGTGAAACTTTGCCCCTCCTTGTATATCCCATACATCACTAGCTCATGGACTCTTGCCAATTACATGAAAGAAAGCAGTACTGGGAGCTACATGCTGATTGGTGGCTGCATATACTGTACATTATATGCCTCTTGTCACTGGCTCACTTGATGTGTTCAGCTAGCTCCCAGCATGTACATTGCTGCTTCTTCAACTAAGGATACCAAGAGAAAGAAGGAATTTGATAATAAAAGTAAATCGGGCGGTTGAATAATCTAAGACAAATTTGGGGTTTTGTGCCCCTTTACATTGCCAGCATGCTGCTTTTATTTAAACAACTGGACATATATGGTAAACATTTTCAGTTAGCAGATGTATTAATGTACTTTTATTATCTGGGTTCATACCAATTCTAATTAAAATATATAAAAAAACTTGTAGGGTTATTCAAGATCATTTTTAATATATAAAATATGTGAATGTGTTAACCATTATTTTAACAAATATTGATATGTAGCCAAAGCAAAAACAAAAAATACTTCTTTAAAAAAGGACTGACTTTCCCCACAAATCAATGGTTCTTCAGTCCTTTAAAATGTTTCTATTCAACAAGCAATGTTTACAAAATTTGTATTTCCAATTAAATAAAAGTTATAAATATGATTGAATTCTTTAACTTACAGAAACTTAGTGCACAACTCGTCATTGAAGTGTTTAAAAACCGCTAGGATTTACTCAGTGCTATAAATATAGTGGACCTTCAGTCATGACGTAAAAAAAAAAAAAGAATGAAGAAAGTACACTTTATTTTGCAGCAACCTTACCTAAACTAAGCACCTTTGGCTGCCCACTGCACTACTCATTTTTCTTCAATGAGGTGGCATTTCCACCTATTAGCCAATAGCATACAGCACTGTGCCCTTATTAGATTAAATTTATGTTCCCACGCAGCCTTGTTTGGACATTCTCTTATCGCCTTCCGTAATTATCGCAGGAGGAGGATAGATATAGGGAAAAACTCAGTGGAATTTAGAAATCTAACCATTTTCATTGTAAATTATAGGAAAATGGGACAAAATAAATACAATTATATAAATTTCCATTTTTTTTAGCTACATATAATCTAAACATTTCCTATAATAATTCTCATTACTGTTTTAATAGGTTTACTACGATAAGGTACAGAGATGAATATAGAGAAACATTAACCTTTGTTTGCAACGGAGGTTGTCATTGATCACAATACATTCAGCCCTTGTCATGATCTAGACATTTACAGCTTTGGATACACAAAAGATCCCAGAATACTCTATAAGAAACTAAATTCTTGGTTTTGGTTATCCTAGATTATTAATCTAAGGACTAATTAATTGTTAATTACTAACACCCTGATTTTGTAGACTCTGAAATGGAAAGGACATCTGTTGATGTTCAAGAAAGACAAATTTTGTCCAATAAAAATGACCAGGGAATATGTGAATTGGCTTTATCCATAAGCTATATCATTAAATTGTATGCTCATTTTTTGTTTTTTAATAGATACATCTTGCCTTGAGAACATAATTTTACCTCAAATTAGGGCTGCAGCATTTGTAAAGGGACAGTAAACCTTTAACTCTTGCTACCATTAAATTAAAATATACAAGTTAATATATTGATTATTCTTACTATGCAGAGCAAATAGCGCAGTGGAAGCATTTAAAAAAGTATGTTATACTTACCCAAATAACGCATTTCTGTCCGCCCTACGAATTCAATTTTTTTTTTTTAATACTTACCGTCATAGCCCCTGAAGCCAACAGTGGAGCGAAACGTCAGTCTTCTGCAATTTTGACAGCTCGCGTTCCGTTCCACTCCACGTGCGCATGCACATTACATCTCAGCCTTCAGTCGTTTACACAGAATCTCAATGCTTCGTAGTGCATTGAGATTCTGTGTATCTGAATGAGCGGTGAGTCACTCCTATTGACGAACGAGCAACTCCATTACTTAATCAAAAAAGAAAGTAATGTTTTATTAAATACTTATTTGAAAATTAAAATTTTAATTTTCATATGTTATAGAAAAATAAATTATTACAACAACCCTTTTTTTTTTTTTTTTTTTAAAATATTACATAATGCTAATTATAGCATAAGAGATTAGATAGATATAAATAATGCTGAGTGGTTGAACTGCGCATGCCGTAACGAAAGTGTAAATGCACGGCTACGGATCGAAAAGGGCGTATTGAAAGTAATAATTGACGTAAAGGCCCTGCAGCGATGTCAGTGAAAAAAATATCTGCGGCTGCATGGGCGGATAGTGGACGTTGAAAGAGGTAATTATTTGAACCCGGTTTTAAATGTTTCTGTAGCGCTTATACTTTGCAAACTAAGTTCAAATTGTTGATTTTAATGATTAACATTAATATTGTAATAAAGAGGTTAAGATTTACAGTCCCTTTAATGCATGCACAAATTGATAAAGAATTATAAACATAATACAATTCAATATTTATGCATTAGTTTTGTATTATTCAGTCACAACAAAAATAAATAGATTTTGTAAACAAGCAAAACGAATCCCGACTATTCCGATGGGCTGCAATGTTTGGAACAATTAACCATATTACAATTTTAAAATTACTTTACATTACAATAACCGTTAAACACATTTACATTAAAATTCTTACGTCAATGGCAGTTATACAGTATATATTTCTTTTAATTAGCATCACCTTTGCAACTGAGTACTTTTATTACAGATTTTATTTTTTGCTCATTTCAAGGGGTTAAAGGGACATGAAACCTAAATGATTCAGATAGAGCTTACCATTTTAAACAACTTTCTAATTCTACTTCTATTATCTAATATGTTTCATTTCTTTAATGAGCAGCAATGTACCAATGGTTTCTAACTGAACACATGAATGAGCAATCACAATCATATAATATATATGCAGCTCCAATCAACAGCTAGAACCTAGGTTCTCTGCTGCTCTTGAGCTTGCCTAGATAAACATTTCAGCAAAGGATAACAAGAGAAGAAAGCAAATTAAAAATAATAGACGTAAATTGGAAAGTTGTTTAAAATGTTATTCTCTATTGAATCATGAAAGAAAAACTTTGGGTTTTCATGTCCCATTTAAGTTCTGCCTTAAAGAGCCCATAATCATGCATAGTAATTATGGCTATAAACGGTTTAAATATTTATGGGTCAATCAAGGCAAATAGATGTAGTAATCAAATCGGGAGGTGGCAGAAAAGATACTGAAACAAGGCTTGTGAATAACATTTGTAGAAGACAGAAAGGCTTTTTTAGTATAAATGGTCCTACTGGTTGGCGTAGCAGCGCATTATAAAAAAAATATAGCATAAAAGAAGCACAGCTGGTACAACACCTACAAAAGTGCACCCTACAAATTTATACTGGCAGATTTGTGTATAAATGCCTACAAATAACCTATTTATTAAAAAATAAGACACTCTAGCAAAACTGATCTGCGTTTAAATTTATTTTCTCTTTCGTGTACTTTGAAGGTTTTAGGGATGAAATATAGGAAGCACTTGGTTTATCACCAATTTGCAAATGGTTAAAAATGAACGTAAAAGATGACACCTAATACCATGAGAGGCTACAAATGGAGGCCATCAGTTAAGCTGATGGATACATAATGGGCACAATTTATTTTTCGGAAAGCGACTTCTATTTACATTACAAATAATTATTTCTACCTTCACAATACCCCTAATCAATAACTATCAGTTCTGGGGACCCAAACTACATACACTGTATATAATTTGCTTTTTTTTTGTGAGTTTGGTTATCATCTGTGGTGTTTTAATGCCTTTCAAATACAACAACTTCTAAACCACTAAAGAAAATATATGTATGATGATAACCATTTTACTACTAAAGATATATATTCCCAGTATGTCTAGTTGGCATTTTCAATTACGATTGAAAGTTAATATTTTTTAAATATTTTCAGATCTCTATAAAAAGCGATTTTAGCAGCATTTAAAGGTATATTACAGAGGGAGAACAGTTTAATTTTAGTGCCAGTCTCCTACATGTTACACTTAAATTGTAACTTTTGAGGAAAACTAATTTAAGAGTAGAGACCAAAATCATGAAATTATTGATTTAAACCATTCAGAACAGAAGGTTAATAGCAGCAAAAAATGTTCTAAATGAATGGAGGATTTTTTTTTTTTTACATCAGCACTAAAACCATTAATTTATGCTATATTACATTTTAACTGTATTTCAACTTCGCAAAAATTAGGGCCTTAAACCGTAAATTATCATTGATATCTAGTGAGAGAATACCCTGACTTAAAGTGACTCCAATAATAAAGGATAAATGCAAAAATTAAATGGACAAGAAACAGTATTATCTTGCTAAAAAGCAAGATGGGCTACAAGCAGTAGATACAAATGGTCTTTTCTTGCGATTTCATAGAGCATTTCATTCTATTACCTCTGGGTCATAAACTAAGAATAGGGCCCAGACCATTTCTCAAACTCTTCCACAGACATTTTTTTCCTGAGGGAGTAATCTTCAATCTTAAAAGGAGAAGAAGAAGAAAAAAAAAAGTAGTCATCAACAGGCATGTGGAAATATATATTGCATCAGTTAAAAGTGACATTAAACACTAAATAGATTTCATGAACCTCCAAATAAGGATATCACGATTTTGGAACCTAGGTTTCACTGTAGGTAAGAGATGCTGCACGTGTGCACAACACATCAGCCTCTGAAATTCTATAAAAACTAGATTTCAACATGGCGGCACACATAACTAGAGGAAGACAGTTAAAACCTTCAATACTATTCACATAAAATGTATGTAGTGTTTAACATACCATTAACAAAGAACTATTTTTCCATATCCGCGTCTGAATAAACTTATGTTGTGCTTAATTTTATTTTCTATTTCCCAGCTTTGGTTCAAGTTTTTTTAAATTGTTGCAGTACAACAGCATGAATCTAAAAGATGACCCTGGTTTGCCTAATAACGTAACAGTGAATCACGCAACCATGCGAAGAATTGGCAATGTTTTTTCAGTAAGGGCCATTTATCCTACTCAGGTAGGTAGGTCTTATCCTAGCCAAATAAGTCATACTGGACTGCAATGACATCATACCTGATCTCTGGAAATTTTTCCAACAGCAAAATATTTTGACGATGGGTTAGCGAACACCAGACCAGAGACTGCAGCAGCAGGAGACATGGCAAGAGATTCTGTTAACCTGTTTCCTGAATAAAAGAAAAAAATAGATATACCTTCATCCCCTTAGGTAACATGCACTTCAGTAAAGTTCCCATAGATTAGCTAATCGCCCCAGTGGTGCATTTAGCATTTGTGCTGTGTTAGGCTACTCCCCAAACCCTCAACTGCAAACTATTTTACCTCACATTTGCCACATAGATAACAGAAACTGAAGGCATAGAGGTGCAAAAAAAAACAATGAAAAACAGTTATCACTGATATGTAAGAAAGAATAATATTTATACAAACAAATTTCAGAAACATTGGAACATGAAGCCATAATGTTCTACAACTACCCCTCAAAATATGCTGCCCCATAAATACTGTTGACTTAGGCACATGCCTAGATAGTCTTGACCAAAATATGCCTGTGCTATAACCAAGCACAAAACAAGTTTTAAACATGTAAATATGTTTTTCAATTGTTGCTACTCCCTTATTGGTTTTCATTATTAGTCTTTACCCAATTTGTATTAGAAAATGTACAGTACTTTGTTTCCTTAAAAAAAAATATCTGTGCTTAAATAGACATTGTCTTCTAAAATGTTGTCCCCTTTAAAGGAACAGTCTAGTCAAAATTAAATTTTCATGATTCAGATAGGGCATGCTAGTTTAAACAACTTTCCAATTTACTTTTATCAACGCATTTGCTTTGTAATCTTGGTATTCTTTGTTGAAAGCAAAGTAGGCTTATATGCCAATTTCTAAGCCCTTGAAGCCTGTCTCTTATCTCAGTGCATTTTGACAGTTTTTCCACAGCTAGAAAGTGCTAGTTCATGTGAGCCATATATATTACATAGTGCTCACTCCCGTGGAGTTTACTTAGGAGTCAGCATTGATTGGATAAAATGCCTAGTATGTCAAATAACCTGAAATAAGAGAGAAGGTCTGCAGAGGCTTAGATACAAAGTAATCACAGAGGTAAATAGTATATTAATATAACCATCTTGGTTATGCAAAACTGGGGAATGGGTAATAAAGGGATTATCTATCTTAAAAGAAATAACAAATCTGGAGTAGACTGTCCCTTTAAGGTGTTCCCAATGGTCAATTTTACCTGATGGAGTGTATTTAATTGTTTGAAAACAGCTTCTTTGCTGTTATTTGTTATTTAAAGTAGCTACTTTTGCCTGCAATATTCCCCATCCATACTAAAAATGAGTACAAACGTTTTGGTCTGTAAAAAAGCAATGTAGAGAAGACTGATTAGTCTCCCAGTGGAGGGTATAAGGGGGAGAGATTTTGTATGTGAAATAGCTGCTGTTGTGCTTATTAAACCCCCACATAATTAGCATTTAATAACCAAGATAATCAACATTAGCAGGACTGCTTTACTTGCAGCATCAGTCCATTGTTATGGGCATGTCCTAGGAGATTTTTTTTTTTTTAAATATCTTTATTGTGTTTCCAGCATTTGAAGAAAAACAATACAATAACAAACCGAAGTAATAGCAGTATATGCAAAAACAAAGAATTAGGGGTTATGTTTGCACAGTCCCCTCAGGTTCCTGGTGCTGAAACAATTTCCATGTAATTATACAATAAAAGCAAATGAAATAAACTACATAACGTTTTTTTTTTTTTTTTTTAAACATAAATCTCTATTCAAGAGCTGACACTCAGGTTCTCAATTTATCATCCCTCACAAATAATACACAGAGACCTTTTTTACTACAATACAACACATACGCTCCCAAGCCCCAGCATATGTCTAAAAGAGACCTTACCCACATTTATCTATTCCTTGGTGTTCAAATCTCTGCACCACATAATGTTTCCATAATGCCAGCAACTGTGCATACAAGTCACTTAATTTTCATATAATGGTACTCTTCTAGCTTTAATAGGTCATTACATTTGTGTACCCACTGAGCTATGCTAGGCACGTTTTGTGTCTTCCAACTCTGGGCTAACAATATTTTCAAACCGTTACTTAGTATGTGGAACATCTTTTTCTGCGCTGTTGATAGTTTTTCTGGGGTGTGTGCAGAAACAGCCACAATTTAGGATCCAATGGTATTGCTTTGCCCACCACCTTAGAGGCTTCTGTAGCTATGCTTTCCCACAATGGTGCTATGGCAGTGCATGACCACCATATATGCATCATGGTTCCCTTCTCTAATCCGCAACGCCAGCATGTATCATTTTGCGTGTTAAATAGTTTATGTATCCTAACTGGAGTCATGTACCACCTGTGTAAGATTTTAAGGTTTAGCTCAATTACGTTAGCTGATACAGAGGCTTTTGAGACGTTATGAAAAATATTTTTTGCCTTCCCTGTGGTCAATGTCTATGCAAATATCCTCTTTCCATCTCTCCACATAGTAAGGGACATGACCCGGTGGATTGTATTTGTAATAGTTTATATAACAGTGATAGGGAGTGTTGTATAGATTCTGATCGCAGCGCATAACGTTTCAAATTGTGTCAAGGGTCTTATTAGGTTTCTCCTATCGTTATGCCTAAAAAATGTACGAAAGTGCATTGGTGATGGAATAGCCAGTTATTGAAGACTGAAAGACCTTTTGCTATCAACTCTCCTCTAGTGTGTAATTTAATCTCATTTCCCAATTGGAATACTTGTAAGGTTCTATGTGTTGTGTCTGCTGCTGTAAGAGGGTAAGCTCAACCCCGATAAGAACCTCTCTATTTTCGAGTAGTGGTGTCAGTGGTGAGTAACTAGATGATATGTGCGGAAATTTTTGTAACACTTTATTCCAAACTCTAAAAGTCTGTCCAACACAGTAGATTTATGTTATTGTCCTTAAATGAACCTACCTGGGAGGTCCCAGCATTGTGATCCCAGGTGGTTAATGCCCACTATCCTCATGTTCTATTTGAACCCAAATTTTATTGTGGAAGTTATGTGACCAGTCGAGGATCCTTTGCAAGTGGATAGCCAGGTTGTATTTCAGTAATGTCAGGGGCTCCCAATCCTCCACTGTGTAGAGGTGTACACATAATATTTTTGTTAATTCTGCCATGTTTTTTGTTCCAGACCAAATTGTAATATTTTTGCCTTGTAGTGATGGAAGAAAGGAGCTCGGCAGGGGTATGGGCAGGGCTTGCCTTTACATACAGTATACGTGGTTAGAACTTTCATTTAAAAAAATATTTATTCTCCCTATCCACGACGTGTGAAGTGATCTCCATGAGGAAAGATCGGCTATGATTTTTCTTTGTAGTGGGATATAATTTACCTGAAACAAGTCTTTTGTGTTATTTGTTAGGTGGATTCCCAGGTACTTCAGTGAAAGGACAAATTAGTTTCAGCTGAGAGAGTTGTGTATGTGGAAGGGAGATATTAAGTATCTCCGATTTTGATTTATTAATTAGGAAATTTGATGCCAACTGGAATTCCCTCAGGTGTTCTAATATCAGGGGCACCGATATGAGTGGGTTTGTGGGAGTAAATAAGATGTCATCTGCATATAACATGATTTTATAGTTGTTTTCTCTTATTTTGATTCCCTTTATGTCACTGTCCTTTCTTATTGATATAGCTAGGGCCTCCACCACACACGCAAACAGCAGGGGGGATAGAGGGCACCCCTGTCTTGTGCCATTTTGTATTATGAATGGCTGAGACAATGTACCATTGACCCAACCCTGTGCCGAGGGAGACCTATATAACGACATGATCTTTGATATAAATGGGTTCCCCAGACCAAATTTTTTAAGTGTCGTCTGCAAAAATCTCCACCGGACGCGGTCGAAAGCTTTTTCCGCGTCCGTGGAGATCAGTACTAGTGGTATGTCCCTCGACACTGCATAGTCTATAAATTCCACCACTCTCACAGTATTATCCCTTGCCTCCTCTATTAAACCACAAACCCTACCTGGTCTCTAGCTATTATGCGTGGTATGACGGAGTTCAATCCTATTAGCCAGCAATCTAGCGTAGATCTTAATATCATTATTAAGTAAAGTTGTCCACCTCTGTCGCATGTTTTACCCGGCTTAGGGAGTACCACTATGTGTGCTGCCAAGGATTCTTTTAGAAATGGTTTTGTTTATGATAACGTCTGGGAATAAGTCCAATAAAAGTGGTGTGAGTATGTCTATATATTTATTATAATAATATGTTGTGTAGCCATCCAGCCCCTGGTACTTTCTCATTTGGGAGATCCTTAATTATTTTTTTAATTTCATTTAGCGTGAAAGGTTCCTCTAGATAGGCCCTGTCCTCCCATTTTAGCTCAGGGAAGTTCAGATCATCCAAGAACCCATCTATATGCTCTGATGGTGGTTCCTGCAAATTATAAAGGTTCTTGTAATATGTACATGTAATGCCTCAGCTATATTTTTGGACGACATTTGCTCCCTCCCGTTTGAGTCCTTAATTCTTAGGATATGTGCTTTATTTATCTTTCATTTTAGTTTCCTAGCGAATAGTCTACTACATTTATTATTACCCTCAAAGTGTTGTTGTTTGAGTTTAAGTGCCATCTTTTTGCAATCTTTATCTATAATATCGTTGAGTTTGCTTTTATACTCCGATAGTAGGGCTAGTGTCTGTGTGTCCTCGGGATTTTTTTTTAAGCTCTCTATCCAGGTCCTCCAACTTATTTAGGACCGATTCGTAGTATGCTCTCTGTTTTAATTGGTGGGCCCTCACGCTCCTCAATTCTCCCCTTAAGACCGCTTTATGTGCTTCCCAGCAATATCCGACATCCACCCCCTCACCTGAATTTAGTTGAAAAAAGTTTTCTAATGCTTTCTCTATCCTAATCGTATATATGGGGTCATCCAGTAATCTGTCGTCTAACTTCCACAGATAACTAGTGTTCTCCCTAGTGTCCCATCTCATAAGACAGCTTACCAATAGAATGGGTCCGTCCACGATGCTGGGAGTATTCGACCAGTTGATCGCAAGCTCTATACTAGAGACGTCAGCGAAAATATAATCAATCCTGGAGTGTCTAGTGTGTGGAATGGGGAGAAGAATGTGTAGTCCCTCTCTCTATCGTGTAGAATCCTCCAAACGTTGTGTAAAGCGAGTTCTCTTATACATATTTTGAGTTTGTTTATGATTGCATGTGCGGTGGAAGACGTCCCCGTGGAGTTGTCCAATGTGGGGTCTAATGTGCAATTGAGATCACCACACATGATCAATGAGCCTTTAGCAACCTCTAGAACTCGCGTTTGTCAAACTCTGAAAAAGGCACCTTGTGCTGTGTTCGGGGCATATGCATTAACTAGTGTTACTTGTTTGTGGAATAGTGACCCCACTAGAATGATGAATCTGCCCTGTTTATCTTTTACTTGTGTGTTAGCTTGAAATGGTATGCCTCTTTTAAACAGGATGCCCACTCCACCCCTTCTTGGTGTTGTTAGAGAGCGTAGAAAGACTCACCAAACTTATGTTTGAACGTTCCAGGTTCTCTATGTTTTAAGAAGTGAGTCTCCTGTAAGAAGATCACATCTGCCTTTTTTCCCTAAAGTCTCTCATTGCTAGGTTTCTCTTAAATGGACTATTAAGGCCCTTCGCATTAACCGTGAGGAAGTTAATCCCCCCTGTGTGTATTTGTGGCAATTCTCAATCTTACCCGTGAGCCCCATCTATGTATTTTTGGAAAATAGAGGATGTGTGTATGGTGCACAACTCTTGTCTCAGTATGTATTTGCTCATTGGGGAAAAAATACATCAGCTCTTGCAGTTCTACAACATAAATTCAAACATATAAAAACCAAGTAACAGAACAATATAATAAAACAAAAATACAACTTTCTGTCATAATTGTTAGGGGGAATGCAGGACAACATCCCCCTCCCTCGAGATCCAAATTTTAAGCATAACCTTTATAGATGTTTATAGTCTCTATAAGTCCTGATTCTATATGTATATATGCAAGTCAACTAGCTATGTTCATACATTTTTAGCAATTATAACAATCTCACCCATAATTGGATCACTTCATGTCTCCTGTGCAGTAGAAACTGTGACCTCCATAGAGGCAGGTTTTTTGTTTGTCCATTCTGCGTTTGCTGTTGGATACTTCCTGCCATCTTTGCTTTCCCCTCAGGTGACTGGGGTCCTCCAGTTCATTGATATCTCTTTGTCTCCCTGGGAGTCAAAGTCTGTGGGGACATTAAAAGTGATATTGAGACCCTTGGAGAGAGAGTCCAGATCCTGAGGTTCTTTGTAGGTGAAGACGTTGCCTTCATATGAGATGGTCAGGCTGAAGGGATATCCCCATCTATATCTGATCTTTTTATCTCTAAGGGCTTTAGTTATGAAAGCAACTTCCCTCCTCCTTTGCAGCGTGTTAGGGCACAAGTCCAGAAAAACCTGAAGATTATGATCAAGATATGGTATGTCTCTCAGTTGGCGGGCTTGCAACCATATTTCCTCTTTATCTTTATATCTTAGAAACCTTAATATCACATCTCTTGGTGGAGCAGTGTTTGGTGGAGGGGGTCTGAGGGCTCTATGAACCCTGTCAAGTTCAATTACAGGAGCTTGCTGATCTTTTTTAAGGTGGCGGAAGAGTTGTTGAACATAGCTTTCTAGATCCCCTGACGTAATTTTCTCCGGAATCCCTCTAATCCTCAGGTTATTCCTGAGGTTTCTGTTATCTATATCATCCCGTTTATCCTGGAGAGCTGAGATCTTGGCGTCGTGAATGTTGGCTAGGATGATGAGAGAGAGTCCTGTCTTATTGATCAGTGTTTCCTGAGTATCCTCCACATCTTCTACTCTGTGCCCAATGTCCGATATTTCCTTCCTGATACAAGTGAGTTCTGATTTAATTAGGCTTTTCAGGGAGTCGAAATCAGACTTAGAGGGGAGATTGGCTATGTCTGCTTTAATTTGTGATATAAGTCAGTAGGTGCCGTTTGCTGCTGCATTGAGGCCTTGTGATGATGGGAGCGAGTCCCCCTGTGTCTTTTTGTTCCAAGATAGAGGTATCAGTATGACTGAAAAAACTACTCACAGACACAGGAAGTGTAGAGGATTGTTTTGTATTTTTGTCTGTCTTCGCGCCTTTCTTGGACGCCATTTTTGTAGCTCTTGTCCCCTCTAGAAGGCTAAATAAACAAATATGTGACCTAGGTCAGAAGTTGTAATTAAGCTTTTGTGTCTTTCTGAAACGGGGGGTAGATATTTGAGGTGTGATAACCACTGCCCATACACTTAGTAAAAGGTTAACTATGATACAGTGTCAGGGATACCCACATCTGGCATCTATGTTGGTATCGTGATATATGGTGTGACTTGCGTAGAAAGCAGCATAGTTATTTCATGTTAGGGTATAAGCTGCTGCCAGTTTCATATTGCCGATATAATAACTTACTGCGTGATCGCTCCTCAGGTTAGGCCGGACTGCGCTAGCCAAGGATCCCTGGTAACTGAGTGATTCAGTATGCGCATTGATGAGGGGTCTGGGCTGTAGTGTCTGATCCGCGCATTTGTGCTTTCCTTTTGTTTAGGTCACATCTATCTTACTCTCTGTATCGAGCGTTTCCCCAAAGCTCTGTGAAGAGAGAAGTATGGCGCTTGCTGTTGTTGTGCCGTAAGTAGTGACAGGAGATGCTTCCGATGTTAGCTGAGGATCAGTCCATCTCTGCAATCAGTGACTCACTGTGTTCTCTGCCTCTCCGTAGTATAAAAGGGCTCTCTGCAGGTTATAATTCTAGCTACAAACTAGGGAAGGGATGTTGTGTAGCTCAGAGCTCTAACTTTGTGTGGCCATGTTCCGGCATGGCCAGGCTCCGCCTCCCCGTCCTAGGAGATGGTTTTAATGTAAAAATAAAAACAAAATTTATGCTTACCTGATAAATTTTTTACTTTCTTTCTGGACACTGAGTCCACGGAATCATCAATAACTGATGGGAAAATCACTCCTGGCCAGCAGGAGGTGGCAAAGAGCACCACAGCAAAGCTGTTAAGTATCACTTCCCTTCCCACAAACCCCAGTCATTGGACAGAAGGAAAATGGAGAAAGGGAAATAACATAAGGTGTAGAGGTGCCTGAGGTTAAAGTAAAAATAACTGTCTTAAAATAAAGGGCAGGCCGTAGGCTCACCATGTCCAGAAATAAATAAATTTATCAGGTAAGCATAAATTTTGTTTTCTTTCTTAAGACATGGTGAGTCCACAGAATCATCGATTACTGTTGGGAATCAATACCCAAGCTAGATGATTAGGGAGGGACAAGACAGGTAACCTAAACAGAAGGCACCACGGCTTGAAGAACCTTTCTCCCAAAGGAAGCCTCGGCCGAGGCAAAAGTATCAAATTTATAAAATTCTGAAAAAGTATGCAGAGAGGACCAAGTTGCAGCCTTGCAAATCTCATCAACAGAAGCTTCATTTTTGAAAGCCCAAGAAGAAGATACAGTCCTAGTGGAGTGAGCTGTGATTCTCTCAGGAGGCTGCTGTCCAGCAGTCTCATATGCTAAACGTATTATACTTCTCAACCAGAAGGAAAGAGAAGTAGTAGCTTTCTGACCTCTACTGGTCCCAGAGAAACAAACAATGCAGAAGAATGATGAAAGTCCTTAGTCGCCTGCAAATAGAACTTAAGAGCATGCACAACATCTAAATTGTGTAATAAACGTTCCTTATGAGAAGAAGGATTAGGACAGAGAGAAGGAACAACAATTTTCTGATTAATATTTCTATCCGAAAGAACCTTAGGAAGAAAACCAAACTTGGAACGCAGAACCGCCTTATCTGCATGAAATATGAGTTAAAGGGACATAATACTCAAATGCTAAATCCCTTGAAACTGATGCAGCATAACTGTAAAAAGCTGACAGGAAAATATCACCTTAACATCTCTATGTAAAAAAAAGGATATTTTACCTCACAATTTCCTTAGCTCAGCAGAGTAAGTTCTGTGTAAAAAATCATACTCAGCTGCAGCCCAGCTAAAAAAAAAAATAAATGAAGAAATGAACAGCAGCCAATCAGCATCAACAATGCTGAGGTCATGAACTCTTTTTTTTTTTTTTTTTAAATAATATTTTTATTGGATGAAAAGAAAAACAGTACATAATAACGTATTTCAGATCACTAAGGATACGTGTCATGAAAAGCTATATCTGTTTTTATACAAAGCGAAAGTTTAACATCCAGCATTTAATTTACATTTAGTGAATTATGAAACAATTTATACAACTTATTAAAATAACTGAACCTTAATTGGTCATTGTATTCATTTAAAACTGAGGTCACTTTGCCCATCTCCATAGAAACAATTTGGTCTAATTCATCTTCTATGCAATTTACGTGGTGGGGGTCCCTCTCCTATCTGACAGTATTACACTATATATTGTTATAGAATAGTCAGTGTATATGCATTCGTGTTTCCCAATAAAATTTTATATTATGGAACATTTCCATATCTTTCTTTACAAAGTATCCATATTCCTCTAATTGGATTGTGTGTTCCATTAGTGACTCCCATGCTTGGTATGTAGGGATTGTTTGGGATTTCCAATTTGTAGCTATCAAGGATTTTGCAGTGTTTAGAGCCAGTTGTACTAATTTCCTACGTATTTTACACGTGCATTGTGGGAGCAGATTTAATAGTGCTGTAGTGGGTTGGAGTTGGTACTCGGGGTTTTGGTTACTAATAGATTTAATGTATTCCCCTATTTTTAGCCAGAAAGGTTGTAATTTATTGCAAGACCACCATATGTGGATCATATTGCCTCTACCGCCGCAGCCCCTCCAACATGTATCAGAGGCAGTTGGGTATATCGTCTTAATCCTTACCGGTGTGAGATACCATCTCGTTAAGATCTTAAAATTTAATTCTAATGCATTAGCAGATACTGATGATGTTCTGGTGTTATGTATAATGTGTTTCCAATCTTTTTCTGTTAATTCTAACCCTAGTTCCCTTTGCCATCTATCTACATAGTTAGGGATTTCTTTTAGTTCTCTAAGTGATAATGCTTTTTTTGCCCATGTTAAAGTGTGGCATAATGGTTGTGTACTAAGGCACAGTTGTTCGAACAGGGAGGGTTGTCTGGTCATCGCTTCTGTGTCCGGCAAAGTGGCAAGGAAGTGTTTAAGTTGGTAATGTTTCAACCATTTCGAGAATGCTCCCCCCAGTATATTATTTAGTTCATTTCTCGGCTTGAGCTTACCACCGTTCAAAAATTTGCATATGGGTACCGTATATCCCATCTCCCAATTATGCTGTGTGTTCAGTTTTTGCTCTAACCCCCCATGGAGTTCTGCGTTGGCCGATACTGGGGACATGGGGGATCTCAGAGAAGATATCTTCTCATTATTGACTAAAATATTATCCCAGATATCGAACACGTGCTGATATAGAGGGTATGCCCTGACCCATGGTGGGCGGCTCTTTTTATCCACCCAACACAGTGCGCCAGGAGACGGGGATTTCAAGATATGGGAGTCTAGCGCTATCCAGGCCTTACTTTCTGCATTGCGGTGCCAATCCAATATTTTTTGTAGACATTTTGCCTTATAATACAAATCTAAATTGGGAAGTCCCATTCCACCTTCTCGGGTAGGCCGATACATTGTCTTCTTAATGATTCTAGGTTTGATTTTACCCCAAATGTATTTATTTATCAATGTTTGTAGTGCATTGCGGAATGAGGTAGTCAATGCGATGGGCACCGTTTGGAATATATAAAGAATTCTGGGCAGTACAGTCATTTTTACTGCCTGAATGCGTCCCCACCAGGAAATTGATTTATCCCCCCATCTATTTAGCTCCCTCTCCAGTTCTCTGTAAAGGGTCTGATAATTCCATTCAAACAGGATAGAGGGCCTAGGGGAAAGGTATATCCCCAGATATTTAATGGCTTTTTTTGGGGGGCTAAATGGACACTTCTTTAATATTTCCAGATATTCCGCAGCTGGCATAGTGATATTTAAAATCTCCGACTTTTGATCATTTATTAAAAAATTAGAGAAAGATCCAAACTCTCTGAACTCCCCTCAACACTTCGATATTGATTCTGCAGGGGTTGGTCAGGGTAAGTAACACGTCATCCGCATAAAGTGATAACTTATAATTATCTTGCCCTATCCTAATTCCCGAAATCTGTTTATTTTGTCTGATTTTGTGGGCTAGTATCTCCATGCTCAACACAAATAGCAGGGGGGACAGGGGACATCCCTGCCGGGTGCCATTTTGTATAGAAAACGCGTCTGATAATATATTATTAGCTTTTACCTTAGCTGATGGACCTTGGTACAAGCTGAAAATTCTCTTTAAAATAGTTTCTCCGAATCCCATCTTGCCTAAGACCGCCTGCAGGAATCTCCAGTCCAGGCGGTCAAAAGCTTTTTCCGCGTCTGCAGAGACAATCACCATACCTATCCTATGAGTTTTAGCATAATCAATTAATTGTAGTGTTCTAATGGTATTGTCCCTTGCTTCTCTGCCTGGAACAAATCCGGCTTGATCTAAGTGCACTATTTGGGGTAAGATTTTGTTAATGCGCTCTGCTAGGACTTTCGCATATATTTTGAGATCTGTGTTGAGCAGGGAGATGGGCCTATAGCTACCCGGTGAATTAACTGGTTTATTTGGTTTAGGTAGCACAGATATGTGGGCTTCTAAACACTCTGTCGGGAATCTGCCTAATTCATCTACATGTTGGAATGCTTTTAGTAATTGTGGGGCTATTAGGGTCTTATACATCTTATAATATTCATTTGTGTATCCGTCCGGCCCAGGGCTTTTATTATTAGGTAAAGTTTCAATAGCTGCCATAATCTCTTTCAGCGTAAAGGGAGAGTCTAGGCTATCTGCCTCTTGTGTTGAGATTTTGGGGGTATCTACAGTATTTAAGTATTGCAAAAGTGCCTTGGAATTTTTTGCATCATGTGGTTTGGCAATGTTATATAACTTGGCGTAGTAGTCTCCGAACACATTTGCTATTTTTTTTGGGTCCGTTTCCGCTTGTCCTTTATCATTGTCGATTTTAAAAATATGGGATTGGAATGTTTTCTGTGCCAGGGCTTTTGCTAACCATGTACCTGCTTTATTACTGTTGTGGAAATACATTTTTTTAAGATAGAATGCTTTTTTAATTGTAGCTTGTTGCAGAAGTTTTCTAAAGGCTTCTCTAGCACCAATTACTAACTGGGTAAGATTATCATTCGTAGGGTTAAGTTTGTGCTGTTGTTCTAGTGATTTTAACTTAGAGAATAGATTTTCGTATTCAATATTATATTGCTTGCGTAGAGTTGCTTTTTGCTTAATGATTTCCCCTCTAATGGTTGCCTTATGGGCCAACCAATTGTTAATCCCGTTCGTATCTGCTGATGTGTTAAGTTGGAAGAATTCTTGTATAGTCTCGCCTATGTGGTTTTTAATATTTGGGTTGTGTAATATAGTAGAGTCTAGGCGCCACATAGGTTGGCGTTTTGGCATCGAAGGCCATAGGAGTTCCAGGGTGATGGAGGCATGGTCTGACCATGAGATTGGCAGGATCTCAGCTTCTGTAGCTAAAGCTATGTTATTATGATCCACCAGCCAATAATCTATCCTAGAATAGGAATGTCCTGGGTGTGAGTAAAAAGTAAAGCTCCGCGCTCTAGGGTGTTTCAGCCTCCAAACGTCTATTAATAACAGGGTGTCGAGTTGTTTTGTGATACGTGATCTATTTTTATGGGTTATTTGGCTTTTACCCGAAGAACTATCTATGTGAGGATTCATTGTGATATTCAAGTCTCCACCTACTATTACCATACCTTTCTTTACTTCCCCTAGTTTGGTTAGTGCTTTATTATAAAAAGGTTGTTGACCTATATTGGGCGCATAAATGTTCACTAACGTTAGCTGGCTATTATATAAAGTCCCTATTAATATCAAGAACCTGCCCTCCTCATCAGCATATTGTTCTGATACCTGAAATGGTATATCTCTGCTAATTAGTATACCCACCCCATTTTTTTTTTTTTCGTTGGAATTAAAGAATTGTTGGGTATATATTTTTGAATATAGGGTAGGCTGCTTATGTTTAGGAAAATGGGTTTCTTGGAGGAATATTATCGAACCCTGTGATTTTTTAAACCAGGCCAAGGCCATGGACCTCTTATTTGGAGAGTTTAAACCCTTACAATTCTGTGATAACAATTTTATATTATAAGACATTGCATAGATATGTATTTGGCTCTCTCATTAGCTTTATATGTACTATATTCAGACGGGCAGCATGACCTTCTATCTTATAAATTAATGACCAGCAATAAGAATAAAACATTAAGAACAATAAAACAGAAAAAAACAGAAACAACAACGTAATCGCAAAAGCAAATAACATGTTCTCACTCTCAAATGTGAGATACAAATGATAGGATAGGGGAATTCAAAGACCTAATTAGGTCAAGACACAATTGGGGTTAAGTAGCTTACGAAATGCATTTGTTTATTAGAGCAGCTAAAATTTTTTTTTTTTTATATATTATTATTATAATATTTATAATAGGTGGTAAGTCTGTAATGTTCCAGTGTCTCTAATACTTAGGTATTGAGATTGAGTCTTTCTAATTTAAGTGGGCTTCAAGAGGAAAAGAGAAAGTCACAAATTCTCCTCTGTGTCCCATGCCATTAGTATTCAAGCAAAAGCAATAGTGAATCGTATTACCTGCATGTAGAAAGTTCTCTTGAGTCCAGGAACAGTTCATAAACTACTTACAAATCTCCCAGATGTCTCTGTGGCATGTGATAAGTGATAATCTGGAGGGCTCTTTATCAGTCTCCATCTGGTTCTTGAGCAAGTGTTGAGTCGCTTGTGGCGGGATCTCTTGTTCTCTTTCGTTGAACTGTTTGCCATCGTGGTCTCTGTTGTAGTGGGTTAATTTCCTTTGGAGCTTTTGTCTCATGCAGAGACGGCAAAGAAGGCTGTGGTATTCCAATTTGTGTGCAAAAGGTTTCTAAGTCCTCCAGGGATTTATATATAAACATTCGGTTATTTTTCATCACTTTAATGCTGAATGGAAAGCCCCATCTGTAAGGGATCGCCTTGTCTTGAAGGTGTTGTGTCAAGAATCTTGTCTCCTTTCTGTTTTGCAACATGAGTGGGCTTAAGTCGGAGTAGAGCTGCAGTTGATTTCCTTTATAGGTCAATGAGTGTAGCTGTCTGGCTGCTTTCATTATCTTTTCTTTATCTAGATATTTGTGGAACTTTATAATTACATCCCTTGGAGGGTCTGTGTCTTTGGGTTGTGGGCGCAATGCCCTATGGGCTCTATCCAAGGGAATTTCTGTATATTCTGGGTCCTTTAGGATGGTCTTGAACAAATCCTGGAGGGAGGAGTGCAGATTTTCGGAAACAACTTTTTCTGATAGACCTCTAATCCTTATATTCTGTCTCCTCCCTCTATTGTCCAAATCCTCCAATTTTTCTTGAAGGAAGGATATTTGTGATTCTTGGGCTAGAAGTTTTCTATTCACCAGATCCATATCTGTGGTTTGCGTCTCAGATTGCTCCTCTAGGTATTCCACTCTATTCCCCAACTCATTGACCTCTTTCCTTACCTCCGCTAGCCTATCTTTAATCATACGGCCCACTTGCTGTATAAAGGATGTAAAGTCTCCCTTTGTAGGAAGGTCTTTCAAATCGGCCCTTGTGAGTGGTGTGTCGTTTGTCACCTCCTGTTGGTTTTCAGCCTCATCTGGAGTCTGAGATGAATCCTCTCCCTCCATTGTTAGAGCATGTGATGTTTTAAAGAACATATTCATCTTATTAGGAGTGTTTTTCTGGGTCTTATCATTTTTATGTGTTCTTTTTGACGTCATATTTGATATTTCAGAGGGTTTCTAGTGAGCTATATTCCTTCCTGGAACCAGTGATTGTGTGATTCTTATATACAGAGTTTGTGGTTAATGTCAGGGATCTCTTAACTCCTTATTATAACTGAGACTTGGAGCTCTGCAGGCTGCAGACTTCCTAGAAAATCTTTAGCGAGTGTGTCAGACAATTTTGAAGAGGTTATAGAATGGGTACAGCACAACCCACTAGCTACCTTTCCACTCTAAATGCTATCAGAAACAGCAGATTTTTCCTTTTTTATTCCTATTTGGAGTTGCATATGGGTGTAAGGTAAATCTTCTTCTCTTAATAAGTGTGTATTAAAGACAGCTCTCAGTATCCTGTGTCCTGTTAATGGCACTTTTAGCTTTATGGTGATTAAAGAGTGTAAGGGCCTAACAGTAAGCCTTTAGCTGCGTCACAGTGCTGCCTCTATCAAACCCCACATAGCCCTTCAGTGCTGCAGCGTGGCGCTCAGTGGAAACACAGCCAGTATAAAGCACAATTATGTCTATCTCAGTAGATCTTGTGTGTGGCCGTATAATCAATGTTCCGGTGAGTGGCAATATAAGTTTGCACAGTCCCTTGTGGTATTATGTTATGCTAAGACGCTCACCTTACAGTGCGGGTTGGTGCTGTAATGGCCGCTCCTTAAAGTGCCGTTTTCACTTTCATTCCGTTTTAGCGCCTGTACAATCTCCCGGTCAGTGCTGTCATCTCCAACAGAGCATTGTCAAAGCCGGGTATCAAAGCTGAATCCTTGTGTAAGGTCTTGGTGTTTTGAGAAGTTTTACTTCTTTGCGGCCATGATCCCCCACTGTGTTTGGCGGTATTATCTTTGTGCGCGGTATAGATGAGACACTCGCTTTCTCTCTGACTTCTTATTTTAAACACTGTAGTTTAGATTGCTGCTCCAATATGTTTATGTAGGTCTAACTTGAAGATATAAGGTTTTAGCCCCCATTTGTGTCTTTATAATTGCAGAGCTTCACTTATCTGCGGCCATTTCAGTCCATGGTCGGCTCCGCCCCCCGAGGTCATGAACTCTTTTACTGTGATCTCATGAGATTTCACTTAACTCTCATGAGATTTCATTGTAAACTTCCTTACACTGAATAGTGTGCACGAAAGCTAGCTCCTTCCGCTGTCCCGGGACAGACATACTGATTTGTTGCTTAGAAGTCCTTTACAATGGGATGTGGCTACTGAGAAACTTTTGAGGTAAAATATCTTTCTTTTTTACATAGAGATGTTCAGGTGATATTTTCTAGTCAGCTTTTTACAGCTATACTGCATCACTTTCAAGTGTTTAGACATTCGGGTATTATGGCCCTTTAAGCCGAATCGCACTGTAAAGCTGAGAGTTCTGAAACTCTCAGAGCAGAATAGATAGCAGTAAGAAACAAAACCTTCCAAGATAACAACTTAATATCTATGGAATGCATTGGCTCAAACGGAGCCTGTTGCAAAACTTATCTGAACTTTCAGAGTACTGACAGACAAACCTTTCTCCAGACATTCCTGGAGGAAAGATAGAATTTTAGGAATCCTGACCCTACTCCATGAGAATCCTTTAGATTCACACCAATGAAAATATTTACGCCATATCTTATACTAAATCTTTCTAGTAACAGGCTTATGAGCCCGAATCATGGTCTCGATTACCGACTCAGAAAAACCATGGATAGAGTTAATCGTTCAATCTCCAAGCAGTCAGTTTCAGAGAAACGGGATTTGGATGAAGGAAGGGCCCCTGAAATAGAAGGTTCTTCCTCAGAGGAAGTCTCCCCGGAGGTAGAGACGACATTTCTACTAGATCTGCATACCAGATCCTGCGAGGCCACGCCGGAGCTATTAGAATCACTGACGCTCTCTCCTGCTTGATAAGAGCAATGACTCGTGGAAGGAGAGCAAACGGAGGAAACAGATATGCCAACCTGAAGTTCCAAGGAACTGCCAGAGCATCTATCAGAAAGGCCTGAGGATCTCTCAACCTCAAACGGAGCTTGGCGTTCTGATGAGATGCCATCAGATCCAATTCCGGTAACCCCCATTTGGTTGTTAACCTGGAGAACACTTCCGGATGAAGTTCCCACTCCCCGGGATGGAAGTTCTGTCTGCTCAGGAAATCCGCTTCCCAATTGTCCACCCCTGGAATGTGGATGGCAGACAGACAGCAATTGTGAGCCTCCGCCCACTGAATGATTTGCGCCACCTCCTTCATGGCTAAGGATCACCAAATTCCCCCCCCTGGTGGTTGATGTAAACCACTGAGGTTACCTTGTCGGACTGGAACCTGATAAATTGGGCTAAGGCCAGTTGGGGCCAAGCCATCAAGGCATTGAAAATCGCTCTCAACTTCAAAATGTTTATGGGGAGAGCAGATTCCTCCTGAGACCAAAGACCTTGCGCCTTCAATGAGTTCCAGACTGCTCCCTAGCCCAACAGGCTGGCACCTGTGGTCACAATCACCCATGAAGGCCTCCGAAACCATGTCCCCTGAGACAGCCAACATGAAAGTCTCTCTTGTCGCCTGATCTAAAACTATCTTCTGGGATAGATCTGCATAATCCCCGTTCTATTGGCAAATCATGCATAACTGCAGAGCTCTCAAATGGAATCAGGCAAATGGAACTATGTCCATGGAAGCCACCATCAGACCAATTACCTCCATGCATTGGGCCACTGATGGCCGTACAGCAGACTGTAGAGCTAGGTAAGAGTAAAGAATCTTGGCTTTTCTGACTTCCGTCAGAAATATCTTCATAGATAGGGAATCAATAATTGTTCCTAGGAAGACCACCCTTGTAGCCGGAACAAGGGAACTCTTTCCCAGATTCACCCTCCACCCGTGAGCGCGAAGAAAAGACAACAATATTTGTGTGTGAGATTTTGCAAGTTGAAAAGATGGCGCCTGAACCAGAATGTCGTCCATTTAAGGCGCCACTGCAATTCCCCGAGACCGAATCACTGCCAAAAGCACCCCCAGGATCTTTGAGAAAATTCTGGGAGCTGTGGCAAGACCAAATGGAAGAGTCACAAAATGAAAGTGTTTGTCCAAAAAGGCAAATCTCAGAAATTTGTGATGATCCCTGTGAATGGGAACATGGAGGTACGCATCCTTCAGGTCTATTGTCATGAACTGACCCTCTTGCACTAAAGGAAGAATGGAACGAAAAGTCTCCATCTTGAAGGATGGCACTCTGAGAAACTTGAGACACTTCAGGTCTAGAATATGTCTGAAAGTTCCCTCTTTTTTTTTTTGGGAACCACAGATTGGAATAGAACCCTAGACTCTATTCCTGTACTGGGACTGGAACTATCACTCCTAGGAGGGAAAGATCCTGTACACATTTCAAGAACGCCTCTTTTGATTTGGTCTGCAGATAATCTTGAGAGGTGGAACCTTCCCCTGGGAGGAAAAGTCTTGAATTCTACTTTGTAACCCTGTGACACTATGCCCACAGCCCACGGATCTGAGACATCTCGTATCAATGCTTGGGAAAACAGAGAGTCTACCCCCCACTTGATCCGTTCCCGGATTGAGGGCAATCCTTTAATGCTGACTTAGACTCAGCTGCTGGCTTCTTAGACTGCTTTCCCTTGTTCCAAGGCTGACTGGGTTTCCAAGAAGGCTTGGACTGTTCCTACTTGGAAGAGGAGGGGGAAGACTTACCTCTGAAGTTGCGAAAGGAACGAAAATTACTCTGACATCCTTTTTGGCCTATTCTTTTCATCTTGTGGCAGAAAAGATCCTTTACTACCCGTGATATCGGAAATGAATTCCGTCAACCCAGGTCCAAACAAGGTCTTACCCTTGTAGGGAATCGCCAAAAGTTTAGGCTTGGATAAAACATCCGCGACCAAGATTTGAGCCACAATGCTATAGGCACCAATACAGCGAAGCCAGATATCTTGGCTCCTAACTTGATTACCTGCAGAGATGCGTCAGTAATAAAGGCATTGACTAACTTAAGAGCCTTGATCCTATCCTGGATCTCCTCCAACGGAGCCTCAGCTTGAAGAGACTCAGACAATGCATCAAACCAGTAGGCTGCCGCACTTGTCACAGTGGCAATACACACTGCAGGTTGCCATTGGAGACCTTGATGAACATACATCCTCTTCAAGTAAGCCTACTGGTTTGGCCCACCCCACAAGTTCCTAACTGCTTGAAAGCTACCACTGCCCTACTGAAGAGACTAAAGTGGAGTACAGCTAAACCCCCTCAAGCTAGGAGAGATCAGAGCAAGCCTGCCCTGGCTTTCAAAATAATAAAATCTTGATTGAAGAATTCAGACACCAAAACTTCACCTCCTCCTTGCACAGAAGGCAAAGAGAATGACTGGGGTTTGTGGGAAGGGAAGCTCTTTGCCTCCTCCTGCTGGTCCAGTTGTGATATTCCCAACAGTAATTGATGATTCCGTGGACTCACTGTGTCTTAAGAAAAATATTTCAAATAAACAAATAAATATAAAGGAACAATTTCCCATACATTTAATATTATATAGTAGGTATAAAAAGTCAACACACAAACTTGAGTACAACAGCCCATTAAGAAACTGAATAAATATCTGTGCAAATCCAGACCTTAGTGTGTTGAACTTTCCTAAGAATAATTTTAGCTCTGAAAACTGACAAATGTGGCTTGTGTTCACCCGAATACTGCGAATGCACATCCCTACTATAAAATGCTTCACCCAAAAAATAATATGAACAATACCTGTCGCTGCCTCAATGTCTGCTAGTTTCCACATGGTTACTTTCTCTGTATGGTCTGGCTGGCTGGGATACCCTGGAGCCGGGCGAATGCCTTCGTATCGTATTTTACGCAGATCTGACACATCCATTTCTTCACTACTACAGTATCCCCACAGCTCCTTACGCGTTCTTTCATGGAGCTCCTCTGCAAACGCCTTTTGATGAACAAGAGCAGAAAGAAAATGTGTGTAGTTGAAAATTCTAAAATGGGGGCATGCACTTTAATATATACACACACACACACACAGGGAAAAAAATATTGATATTACTGCTGCTTTAGGAAGTAAAAACATGATCACTTTATATAAATGTTGCACATAAAAAATGTTGTGTACTGTAATTTCCTTAACAAAACCAAAACAAAAGTATCTCTTGCTCCCCTCCACATTTACGGTATACCAGAACAATTAATAATAACTGTAATCCCTTACCCAAGAACTCCTTATTTAATAAACAGAAGGTTCCAAATGTTTTGGATGTTATACACAGTTTTATTAAAAGGACAGTAATGCTCAGTCATGGAAAGTGTCCTTTTTTTTTTTTTTTTTTAAAACTTTTATTTATCAAACAAGGGTTACCATGTGGAGATATCACTCCCATAGGTCACAGAACATGGAAAATCAAAAACATGTTACAATTGAATGTTTACATTATAATACTGGGTCTACTTTGCTGCTAGTGATGCTCTTACATACAGTCTCTCTGCAGGTACGCCCAGAGTCTTTTCTCTCAAAGCAGAAGGAGAGTTTCAATCTGTGTCCTAGGGGTTGGTCTTTTTGCTGCAATAGTCCATGGTAGATCCCTCTTTTCCTTTTTCCTCTCTCTTTCTCCTCCCGTACCTCCCTCCTCCCTTACCCAACCCTTTCAAATAGTACAACGTTTAATAATAGCTAAATTAGGATAATGGTAATCAAAACAGTAATAATCAGAGCCGAGCTTAATCTCATCTCTTCACTAATCACGTTAAGAACTTTGCAGTTTTTTTTTTATCGTTAGGTCATTTTCTCTCCCCTGGGCAGTGGCGGAAAGACAGACTTTATAATGTGTGGGCAGATGTCCACTACCCTATCTCTTATGTTTCTCTTCGTATAAAAAACCCCATTTGCCTCTCAGATGTTGTTCTAGTAAGACTTCAGTGTTTCTGAGGGGGGATAAAAGCTGTGTTTGCACAGCAATCTGTAAAGTGTGTATGTAGGGTTCCCATTTTTTCATGAAGGGTCTAGTTCTTAACTGTACATCTCTCAGGGTGTCTGCTGCTTCGTATGTAACCTGTTTGTGCATGCTTGCTTTAAGTTGTGATAGTGTGGGTGTCTTTGGACTCAACCAATTTTTGAATATGAGTTTCCTGGCTTGTAGGATAATGTTCGTAATCACTTTTTTTAGGGAGTTAGGTGTTGAGGTTGGGATCTCTAGGAATACTACCAGTCTGGGGGAGACCATCACTTCAATGTGGAACGTGGATTTTATCCAGTATGTTATCATGCCCCAAAATTTCCGTATCATAGGGCAGTTCCACAGCAAGTGCGGCAAGTCCGCATCTGCTGCTTTGCATTTTTTGCAGTGACCTTCTGCTTCTGGTCTCCATTTTTTGAAGATTTTGGGTGGTATGTATGCTGCTTGTAACAGTCTGGTGTGTGATTCTCTAGCAATCGCTGATAGAGTTGCTCCTCTTGCATATTGTATGCTGCGTTGTATCACGTCTGGTGTAATTTCAGTGTTTAGGGTACGTGTCCATGTGTCACTGATGTGTGTGATCGTGGCTACGTTTGTCGGTTTCATGTGTAGTCTGTAAGTTGGGGAGATAGATGTGCTACCTTGCATTGTCATATGTAGCAGTCTATTTACGTCTGAGTTTTGGTCAGTAAGTTCTGTATGTCTTAGTAAGTCTTGGGTGTAGTGTCTCGCTTGTAGATATGCAAAGTGGTGTGTGCGGGGCAGGTCAAATTGGGTTTGTAGTTCTTGAAAAGGTCTAACCTTCATGTCTAGCCCATTTATCAATTGGGACACGGAGGTCAACCCCCTAGTCTCCCATGTGGCGAACACTGGGGAATCAATTCCTGCGGGGAATCCTGGGTTACCTCTCAAAGAGAGGTATTTCGTGTATGTAGGGTTGAAACGTGATCTCTTGCATAGTTTCCACCAAGCAGAGAGGGGTTGGGATATAAGTGGGTAATTTTTAACTATCTTGAGTGTGTGTGTCGGTGCCATGTGTGGGAGTGCCTGCAAGGACCATGGAGCCGTGACCTGTTTTTCAAGTTCTGGCAATGTGAAGTGTGCTTTCTCTGTCAACCAGTCCAGTACATATTTAACTTGGGCTGCCTCACAGTATGCATCAAGGTTGGGGACAGCTAAGCCTCCTGAGGCGATCTCTGCCATTAGTCTAGAAGAATTTATTTTGTGTTTTTTTCCTGCCCATATGAAGGAGAGCATTGCTTTGTTTAGTAATTGTGTGTCTGCTTTATGAATGTGGTAAGGTATCATCTGAAACAAGTATAGGAGTTTCGGGAATATGATCATTTTGACGAGCGCAATCCTACCCGGTAGTGCTACCGGTAGTTTGCCCCATCTGAGCAATGTCTCCTGGAGTTCTTTTACTAGGGGGCGATAGTTTAGATGGTACCATTCCCCAGGATTTCGGGATAGCTTGATTCCTAAGTATTTGAAGGAATGGGTGACTTGTTTAAAGCTGTATGGTAGAGCATCGCAGGGTGCTCCCGGGAGCAGCCAAACAAGCTCCGACTTGTCGGTGTTTATTTTGTAGCCAGAGACCTGGCTGAACTGGTGTATGATGCGCATGACGTGAGGGATGTTTGTTTTTGGATTTTGTAGGTATAGGATCATGTCATCTGCAAAGAGAGACAAATGGCACTGGACCTTGCCCACCCACAGTCCCTCTGACTCCGCCCTAATCTTGATTGCTAGGGGTTCGATGGCAATGTCGAAAAGGAGGGGCGACAGTGGACAACCCTGTCTTGTTCCCCTACCCAATTGGAAGGGGGGTGAGGGAATTCCGTTGATCAAGATTGAGGCATGGGGGTTCGCGTATAGGGATTTAATCGTAGTTGCAAAAAGGCCCTTGATACCAAATTTATCTAGAGTGTTAAAAAGATGGTCCCAGAGGACCATGTCAAAGGCCTTCTCCGCGTCTATAAGCAAAGCGCAGGCTTCCATGTCTTTGTCTCCACCCTCTCCGGTATGGTTCCAGAAGTGGGTCAATATAAATTGGAGCTTTCGAATGTTTAACACCGAGGATCTACCCTTCACAAACCCCGTCTGGTCCCGATGTATCAGTGAGGGTAGGGCCACTGCAAGTCTATCCGCCAGGATTTTGGTTAGTAGTTTATAATCCTGATTTAACAGGGATATTGGGCGGTAGGATTGAGTAAGTAAATTATCTCTGCCTTCTTTGGGAATCACACAGATGTTAGCCTCTGTGAAACGGGTAGAGATCTCTTCTTCACCCTTCATGATTTTATTGTAGAGAGTGGTGAGTGTTGTCACCACTTCCTCCTTCACTAGTTTGTAAAATTCCCCTGGTAGTCCATCAGGACCTGGGGTCTTGTCAAGGGGCAGGGTGTTTATGGCCTTCATTATTTCTGTCTCTGAAATGGGTGCATTAAGGAGAGTTAGATGTTCTTCTGAGATGGTGGGGTTACGTATGGTTTCCCAGAAGGATGTTTTTTGTGTTCTGTCTATTGCTTCCTCTTTGTACAGGGATTGGTAGTAACTCAAGAAGGCAGCTTGTATCTGCGGTGTGGTAGTGTGAATAGCATTTCCCACCTTGATGGCACCTATGTACTTGTTAGGTTTGGCGAACTTAGTGAGTCTAGCTAGGAGCTTACCTGTCTTATCTCCATGTCTGTAAAAGTTTGCTTGTATTGCTGTCATCTCCCTGACAGTGTTCTGATGTAATGACAGGTCTCTAAGTGTTTTTGCGTCAATGTAATGTCGTTTTGTCGTTGGGTTTGGATTTCTCAAATATTTATTCCTAGCGCTAATCACCCTTCTGAGTTGATTTTCACTCTTTTGTTTCAAACGTTTTGACCTACTAATTGTGTAGGAGGATATAAAAGACCCCTCATTACCGCTTTTCCGGCCTCCCAGAGTAGTAGGGTGTCATGTCGGTGTGTGGAGTTAAGAGTCATATAGGTTTTCCATTCTCCCTCTAGAAATCTCTTGAAATTTATGTCTCCGTACAGGTAAGTCGGGAAGAACCACCTACGGGGTCCCTCTCTAGTTGGCGTAAGATTAATTTTAAGGCTAATGGGGGCATGATCTGATATGGTCGCAACATCTATGGTAGTGTTTGTGATCTGTTGTCCCAAGGAGTGTGTTGTTAGGAATAGATCTATTCTGGATAGGGTGTCCTTGGCTGGGGTGGTGCAAGTGTAGTTTCTTTCTTCTGGGTGCTTATCTCGCCATATGTCTGTCAGTGCTAAAGAGTGTTTAAATTTAGACAAGATCAGGGAATCTCTCCTTGCATTTTTATAGGTCGTGTTATGTCTTGCTGCTGAGTTAGGGTCCCTGAATCTGTCTGCTGGGGTTTGAGGGGCTATATTATAGTCCCCCCCTAGAATCATCGGAGAGTCAGCAAACTTTGTTACGATAGTACTGAAAGTTCTCCAGAAGGCTTTTTTATCAGTGTGCGGGCCATAGACTCCTCCTATGACAATGTGTTTATGTTTGAGTTTGATTTTTGTTAACACATATCTACCCTCGGGATCTATCAGTTGTTTTACTATAGTGTAGTCTAGATTTTTTCTAAAGAGGATAGCTACCCCTCTAGCTCTTTTCCCTTCATACGTGGTATGGATAACTTCTCCCACCCATCCTTGTCTTAGCTTCTGATGTTCTGCGTTAGTCAAGTGAGTTTCTTCCAAGATTGCTATGTCTGTGTGTTGGTTTCTCAAATATTTTAGTATGGTTTTTCTTTTGATGGGGGACGTAATGCCCCCAACGTTCCAAGAAACCAGTTTCATGAGGAAACTTGAAGGGGTGTGTGCTATGGTTATGTAAGAGTGTGGTAGGGGGAAATAGAGTGGTTCTGTCTTTCTCACTTACCGCCCGCTGCCCAGGGGAGAGCACACGTAGCTATCGAGGTGTTTTGTAGTAGTATTATTACTGATCAGGTCTCTGCAAGGTTAAACAATAAATTAGTACAGTAGATGTAAACAAATATATATATTATCTTACTTCTGTCTACAGTTGTTAATTTATATCAGCTGATTCTGGTTCGTTTAAATTTTAAACAGTAACTAAACTTGTAAACTTTCCAACGTTCAAACTTCACAAAATCCCAAAAGCCCTCCCCCCCTCCCCATTCTGGAAAAGGATATGTATGCAGCGTTTAGCACCAATTTCTGTGCATTATGTCCCTCCAGTCAGTCTTGGTAGGTTAAATAGTCCTGAGTAAAAGATTCCAAATCCTGCTTGGTTTTGTCCTCTTTCATGTATCATCTTCTTCTTCTTGTTGGACCTGCCGTGGTCGATCTGTACGCCTCTTGGCTTGATCTAGAAATAGTTGAAGGTGTTTCGGAGATTCAAATATCTTTGGACCTTGTGGCGTTTGAAGTCGCAATCTGGCTGGATACAGGAGTGCTATAGATTCACCTTGAGCTATAAGGTCTCTGCAGTAAGGCGTGAATTCTCTCCTTTTCTTTGAGACATCTGCAGAATAGTCCTGGAAGATGAAGATTTTCCTCCCTTCAAAGTCAATAGGTGTCTTTTGTCTGTACGCTCTGAGAATTAGCGTTTTATCTCTGAAATTTAAGTAGCGCACCATTATCTGTCTAGGTACACCTTCCTGCTGGGGGGCTCCTACTCTGTGTGCTCTTTCTGCAGTGCAAGGTATGCTCGTAGATGGGAGTTTGAGTATGCCTGGGAGAATAGTTTCTACAAAGTTCATTAAGGCCCCCGAGGGGATAGACTCTGGCACTCCGACGATTCTGAGGTTGTTTCGTCTTGAACGGTTCTCCAAGTCATCTACCTTGGCTTGCAGCAATTTGTTTTGTCTTTGGAGAGTAGTGATAGAGGAGGTTGTGTCCCTGTATCTTTCTTCTCCCTCCGCTGCTTTCTGTTCCACAGCAGTTAGGCGTGTTGAGAAGGCCCTGAGGTCTGCGGACAAGCTATCCATTCCTGTCTGCAATTGTTCAATTTTAGGCAAGAAGAGCGCAGACAACTGTGATACAATAGGATGTGTGTCTTGCGTTGTGGTAATGGATGTTTCTGGCAGTGACTGAGCCTGTTCTTGGTTCTCTGTTTGGGTTCTCTGGCGTCTCTCTGTTTGCTTTTGCCTTCCTGCCATGTTGTCAGTCTTTTTATTGTATGGAGTATAGTATTTTTGCATACAGGCTGCTCACAGCAAAGGTTCTGCTGTAATTATAGTTTAGTAGGAGAATTAAACTTCTTTCCCAGGACTAGGAGGGTTTGTTTCTATTCTGCTTCTGGAGGTTTGTGCATGGGGAGGGGGGTACAATTGGCTCCGGTCTAGTGTGCCATGTTTATTGTTGTCCCCTGAGTAGAATTTACCCTTGAGAGGTTGGTAGTCAGTCTCAGGTTAGGGTGTTGAACTCCTTAGATATCTGCTTCTTCAGCAGGTCGGACACTATTGTACTGCAGGTTTATCTCCCTCCCACGTGTGTTCTATCTGTGCAGGACTGATAGCATTATTGGGCTCTGTGTTAACAGCTACCCTGTGATGAGCAGGCTTCCCTGCAAAATGATCGATCTCTCTCTGTGCCAAGCGTGTGGTAGAAAGTTATAAACCTGGGAGGAGGGGGGGTTAATAAGGCCACTGAGTCCCCAAAAGGAATAGCAGTTCAGTATGTTTGTTGTGCTTATAGTGTCTCTTAACGGTTTTTGAATAGGGCCGATATCCAAGATGGCCGCCGTTAGTTTGTTGCGCAGTTCTTAGGCTGTTAGGGCAAGTTGCCTTGTCAGTGTCTGATTTCTAAGAGCTCGGTTTTGGCTCTCCTCTGTGTTACCCCAGCCTATTCGGCTTCTCACCTACTCTTTTTTTGATGGTGCGGGAGGTCCGGTTTCTCTGATCGCCACCGCGATCTTACTCCAACTACTTGTTTATGCGGCTGCCGGCGGGGGAGCGGATCTAGGCGCTCCTCACTAAGTCTTGTCCGGGCAGGTGTCGCTTAGTTGTCCTGCCAAGGATTACAGTTTTCTGGGCACTTCAGGCGTTAAAAAGCACAGGTTTGTGAGCATAGACACACGGAGCTCAGCAAACCTGCGTCCTCTCGCCGTGCCCGCCCACCGGAAAGTGTCCTTATATGTATGCACTTACACCTGTTAGTAATTGTCATGCACATCCCACATCCAGATTCTTTAATTTTGAATAAAAAGGTTTAATCTGAAGTTTGCATTTTTATTACTGCAATGCCAGCTCACCCCAGCTTCAGTGCAGACACACATGAACAGCTTATCCTGCTGACAGTTGTTTTTCAGGGAGACTAATCTTCACCGCACAGACAATTGTATTCCAATGGTACAGATTCCCAATTGGGCTTTTGTTTCTACCTGATATTGAAAATAAGGGAATCTGGATGTGGGGCATGCATGAAAAGTTTTGGCAGGAGTATTTGCATTTAAAGGGCTATGAAACATTGCTCCTTTAGTAAAAGCAAATATGCTAAATCAAAGTACACATAAAAAGAAACATATTGTATAAAAAACAGTAAACAATGTACTACTTGTTTTCTTGAAAAGTACTTAGAATTTCTCATTGTAGCCCCTGACTCAGGGAGATGAGATCAGACATTTTGAATATAAGCTGAATTCTGCTTCTTCTGAGCATGGGCAAAAAGACTGGTTATCTTGAATTCTCTAAACACTAAGCCAGCTCAAGTTACTCTAGAAGATTAATAACCAAGCTAGATCTGCCTTGCTGTAGAGACCCCCAACCCCTTTTACAGCAATGAAACAGGTTGTTTCATGGAACATCGACTGTAACTAAGTTTCAAATTTATTTTTCCTGTTTTAATAACAAGAAACTTGGATGACAATTTATATAGATTTTCCTATTTTTTTTTAATTTACGACACCAAAACATTTCCTTAACAACTTTATAGATATTGGCTACAACTACACTACATGAGACAAATATTTTAAATTTAATCATTTAAGTAGAAGCTTTAATACAGGACTATTAAATGCTTTGAGTTTGATTTGTGTCTGTTAACTTTAACCCTTTAACGACGCATGTCGTACAGGGTACGTCGCACACAACCTGGTCTTTAAAGACCAGCAACGTACCCTGTACGATATCAGGGTTTAAAGCGCCTGGAAGCGATGCTGAACGCTTCCAGACGCTTTCAAGGTATTGCTGTGATGCCTCGACATTGAGGCATCACTGCAATACCTTTTTTCCAAAACCGATGCAGAGAGAGCCACTCTGTGGCCCTCTCTGCACCGGTAGCAATGGGCCCGATCGTTGGTGGGTGGGAGCAGCTGCAGGGAGGCGGGTGGGCGGCCCATCGCTACCCGGCATCCGGTTCCTTAATGTGCAATATGCACGCCAGGTGCCGGGAGCGTGCGGGGGCCTGCAGGGAGCGCGCGTGCGTGCACATGTGTGCGCGCGATCGCGTAACAGCCACTGCCACCGATAAATTAATGAATGGGAGAGAGGGAGAGGGGGAAATAATTGTCAAAAGGATCTGGGAGGGGGAGAGGGAGGAGGGTATTTGGGGGGCAGCTACACTACAGAAAAAATTTAATTACATACAAAAAAATAAAAAATAAAACATTTTTGGGAGGCAAATTGGGTACTGGCAGACAGCTGCCAGTACCCAAGATGGCAGCAAATAGGATGTGGGCAAGAGTTATAGAGCTGTTGGGGGGGGGGGGGATCAGAGAGGTTAGGGGCTATGGGGGGTCCATCACAGCTAAACATATTTTTTTTTTTTAAAAAATTCATAAAAAAAAAAAAAGCCTTTTATTTTAGTACTGGCAGAGTTTCTGCCAGTACTTAAGATCGCGGGGACAATTGTGGGGTGGGGGAGGGAAGAGAGATGTTTGGGAGGGATCAGGGGTGGGATCTCTCAGGTGGGAGGCTGATATCTACATTAAAGCTAAAATTAACCATGCAAGCTCCCTACAAGCTATCTAATTAACCTCTGCACTGCTTGGCATAATACACGTGTGATGCGCAGCAGCTTTTAGCAGCCTTCTAATTACCAAAAAGCAACACAAAATCCATAAATGTCTGCTATTTCTGAACAAAGGGGATCCCAGAGAAGCATTTACAACCATTTATGCCATAATTGCACAAGTTGTTTGCAAATAATTTCAGTGAGAAACCTAAAGTTTGTGAAAAAAATTATGAAAAAGTGAATTTTTTCTTTATTTGATCTCATTTGGCGGTGAAATGGTGTCATGAAATATACCAAAATGGGCCTATATCATTACTTTGGGATGTCTTCTAAAAAAAAATATATACATGTCAAGGGATATTCAGGGATTCCTGAAAGATATCAGTGTCCCAATGTAACTAGCGCTAATTTTGAAAAAAAGTGGTTTGGAAATAGCAAAGTGCTACTTGTACTTATTGCCCTATAACTTGCAAAAAAAGCAAAGAACATGTAAATATTGGGTATTTCTAAACTCAGGACAAAATTTAGAAACTATTTAGCATGGGTGTGTTTTGGTGGTTGTAGATGTGTAACAGATTTTGGGGCTCAAATTTAGAAAAAGTGTTTTTTTTCCATTTTTTCCTCATATTTTATAAATTTTTTTATAGTAAATTATAAGATATGATGAAAATAATGGTATCATTAGAAAGTCCATTTAATGGCGAGAAAAACGGTATATAATATGTGTGGGTACAGTAAATGAGTAAGAGGAAAATTACAGCTAAACACAAACACAGCAGAAATGTAAAAATAGCCCTGGTCCTTAAAGTGAAGGTAAAGTTACCCTCATCACTATCTAGAATATCATTCAATGTTTAAAAATAATATGACTTTAATTCATCATTTTTTATATAAATAGTTCTAAATAAATATATTACCTTTATATTCCGATTTATATACATCCCCAAATTCAACCCGTAATTTCTTTTTTTTTTTCCCTTTACATCACATGTATTTAATAGCCAATTGATTTTTAGGCCGTTAGGAGGCCGTCACCCGACGTCATCCGCCCCTTTACTCGGCGCCGCATGCGCACTGTAATTTTTCCCCATCTTCTCAACCAAGCGCGCTCCAGTTTCGCGCATGCGTCCCACACAGACTACCTCATCGTCTTGTTACAGTCTGTACAATCAGAGCCAGGAGCTGCATTTATTGATATTGTTGAAACGTTTCTTAAAAACATCGATCTATTAACTCTGTTTGCCCAATGGTACTATAGATTTTATAGTACAATTGGGCAAACCGAGTTAATAGATCGATGCTTTTAAGAAACGTTTCAACAATAGCAATAAATGCAGCTCCTGTCTCTGATCGTATAGTACTGAATGAATATACCTATTCATTCAATACTATACTACAAGGCAAATTAGCGCAAGCGCATTGTAAAATAATGAGAGTAACGCATGCGCAATTTTTATCCTGGGTCGTGCACGCGCATTTGCGAGGCGAGTAGAGACGTCACAAAATGCAGAAGGCAGTAAAGGCTTGGGAGGAGTCAGCAGACAAATGGTAGGGATTTTGAAATTAGTTTTTAACACAAATATTTGAATATTCATAAAAAAAAAAAAACTTAGCGACTATTATAAGTATATAGTGATAAATGGTAACATTGATTAAACAAACGATAACTTTACCTTCACTTTAAGGGAAAGAAATTGAAAAATGGCCTTGTCCTTAAGGGATTAACACAGTAGTGATGAACTCTATCTTCCAAGTTATCTGGATGTTTTAAAAGCTATTTAATAATATTACATTTCAGAATGATATTACATTCTGAAGCAGACTGCTAGACTATCAGAGACCCAGGTGAAATGTGTTTGCGAAAAACTCTCTGATGCTGCATATTTATATATGTCCTTAAACTATGGATAAAACAGTTTAGAATATGTCATTATGAACTCTGTAACTTATACACAGCATGTGCTATCTGGCACTCAGCCCAATGCTAAAAATAGCTTACAAATCTAGTATTACAAGTGGCCGCAAGAGTAAATTTGACCCAGGTATGATGAGAAAACAAATTATGCTTACCAGATAATTTCCTTTCCTTCTGTACAGGGAGAGTGCACAGGGGTACTTGTGGGAAATACTGAACCTGGCCACCAGGAGGAGGCAAAGACACACTAGCCAAAGGCTTAAATACCTCCCCTACTCCACTCATCCCCCAGTCATTCTGCAGAGAGAACAAGGACCAGTAGGAAAAATATCAGAGGGAAAAAGGTGCCAGAAGAATAAATTAAACTTTCGGGCCGCCCAACGGAGATTACGGGCAGGAGCTGTGGACTATCCCTGTACAGAAGGAAAGGAAATTATCTGGTAAGCATAATTTAAGTTTTCCTTCTTAATACAAGGAGAGTCCACAGCTGCATTCCTTACTTGTGGGAAATTATACCCAAGCTCTAGAGGACACAATGCTAACGGGAGGGTAAAAAAGAGGCGGCCCTAAAGCTGAGGGCACCACAGCCTGCAAAACCATTCTCCCGAAGGGTGCTTCAGCAGAAGAAGCAAAAACATCAAACCTGTAAAATTTGGAAAAAGTATGTAAGGAGGACCAGGTAGCTACCCTACAAATTTTATCCATAGAGGCTTCATTTTTAAAGGCCCAAGAGGAAGCCACTTGCAAGGAAAGTGGTTGCAGTAATTGCTCATATGACACTTGCTTCAACTTGCGTGACTTTGCCTTTAAGAGAATGAAAGCATAAGACACTTGCACTAATTTGTGTGACTTTGCCTTTACGAGAGTGTGCCTTTAACAGAGTAAGAGACATTAATTAATTTCAAGTAGATGACACTGAATTTCACTAAGTCATGCTACAAGTGGTAAACAACCGATGGATACTAATGATAAGAAGTCAAAACCCAGACAGAACGAGGGTGTAACCTTGGCAGGGGTCACTTACTGACACTAAGGAACATCTTGATAACACATTAGTATAGGGGCTAATGCCTAGATATTATTGTTAAAAGATTAATTATTATTAATTGCAATAGGCTAAGTAATAAAGCCATTATGATGTTTAGCTATTAATTATATCCATGGAAAGATTGTTAAAACTATTATTGATGTATTTGACAGAAGTAACTGCATAAGACCACATAATCAGATGTATAATGTTAGGCAGAAAAACATGAAAGATGACGGCATTGGAGTTTAGGAATACGTCAGAGATAGTACCTGAGCATGCCCTGATAAGCTTGGTTGAGGCTAAGGCAGACTGGCCAGATGCCTTGGGTCACAGCCAACCTCAAAGGGAGCGGCCTCAGGATCTGTGGATTCGCGCCAAAACTGTTACGTAAGTGAACAGTATAAAGAAGGGTACCTGTGGGCAATCTGATCAGTGTATTTTTGAGACCTGTGACCTGTAGATGGACGCATCTTCAGTGTTGTTTTTCCCGCTGATCGCCTTTTTTCTACTGATCCAAGATTGCCCAGATGTCCCCTCCCATTGCGCCCCAGAAGCGGCAGGATAGGATGATGCAACCCGAGATCACGGTGATGTATTATTTGTTTGTTTGAAACTAGCTAGAATTGTTTTAGTGGTAATACGACATAAGATTGTTATCAGTCGTTGCGCAGGCAACTAAACTGTAACTGAAAGCTGCATAGATGATTGTATAAGTATTGCAATTGCATAAAGTGTTATAAGCATGAACAGTGGTTTGTGGTATTTCGTTTCTATAATTATGTTGCAGAATAAAACCATTATTGTTATCATAAGATTGCAGAAAACCTGTGTCAGTCATTTCCTTGCTGAAAAGTGATATATGATAACATCATATCCTAAAAAAGAATCTCATAACATTATTGGCGTAGTCGGCGGCAGGATACATAATTGTTTATCACTTGAGCAAAGAAACTGACAGTTTCTGACTGAATGTGTTGTGTGTATGAGCAGAGCTGATAGAAGCAGCTCCGGAGCGAAAGTGAAACCCCTTGGTAGATAAAATAATAAGCCAGAAAGATATATAGTTGTATCTTGCACGGTCAGGAGTATAAATATATATATTTCTGGATTAGTTAGAATTGAATTGTTAATTCCTCAAATGAGCCATGAAAGCTGTGTAAATAAACAGATATTTTAAGGACATAGTTGCAATTGTCACCTTTGGAATGAGATTAATTGATATTGCACAGGTATATACATATTAACGTATATTGTTACTGTGAATTTATTGATTGATGTCAGCGATAACTGAAGGTATTATGAAAATGTTTAGGAAGAAAGCACAAACGGTTTCCCCTTCACGGTCACAAAATATTGTGACTTGGGATGGGACCCCATATCAAGAGTTAGCAGGAGAAGTCTTGTCTGGGACTGACCTCCCAGATAACGCTGAATTTTTTGACAAAATAGAACCTTGTGAAGTGTTGAATAAATTGCAGAATGTAAAAGTTAAAACAAATTCAGACACAGAAAGGTTACATAAGAAATTATGGGTGTCATTACAGGCATACAGAAAGACACACAAGCAGTTAGAGGAAGCTGTAGAGCAGACGGTGTGCCTGCAGTCAGAATAAATTGCTATTAAAAAGGAGCCAGTGTTATGAAGATGTAGCTCAACAGGCTGTGGTTAAGGTAGCCAGGGCCAAAGTAAAGCGGAAGGGTGGTAGGTTGAGCAAAAGTAAGTTACAATCAGTATTACAGAGCAGGGCCAGATGGGACCCTGGGGGGTGGGATGAAACTTTGCAGAAATGGAAGGTCCATTTGGGAAAAGCAGTAAATGTACTGAATGACAGATCTATCACTGACAGTGAAATCTCACTGTCCAGAATGATAGGCACACAGGAGTACATTGAGCATCATGCTCAACATGCTGTGGTAACGTGTTGGGAAACTAGCCCTGAGGGGAAAATGTCCCTAGTTGATTCCCAAACAAAGTCCACAGGAAAAGGATACCAATACCTGGATGGGACAAAAAGGGCCAGTGCCCCTAAAGCCCCAGGGCCAGGGTTGGACTTGCTTTCGTTGGAGGACCTGGAGTAATATTTCCAGGGCCCATACGAAACAGGCCAAGCTCCCAGTATCAGTATGGTCTATTTTAAGCAGGCTTTGATTGACACTGGAGTGGAGGCAACTTAGATTTATTGGGGGGGGGGGGAGACTATAGAAGTAAAACAAGCAGGGGTGGCATTGAAAGTAAGAAGTCTCCCTAAGCAGTGATGTTTTGTTTAAATTGTACCCATCCCAGAGTATTTAATTAGCATAGATGTATTAAAAGGGAAGTTACAATGTAGTGAATGTAGTCAAGGATAGGGAGCAATGATTGGTTGCATGTGCCTACGGGCAAGAGCTATTTACGGAATTAATTTGAAGTATGTTTCCTTCCTAGATTCTTGTTGGCATGGCTGTTATTGTAACCGGTGCTCTGTTGGGGCTCCTTTTGGTCGCATGCATAAGCCAACCGCTCATGAACCAGAGGATAAAGTGCCAGCTATCACACCTTTTATGAGGGAAGCATGACCGTTCCGTATTGCACAACATGGGCATCCTGCTCCATCCCATTTACCTTTGATGACGACGTAACCTGTTTGACCAAAAATGAATATGGAAGTTGGATGCTCCTTACCAAGCGGGAAAGGGTGGTATTTGAACTATCAGAAGAAGAGACAATTACCTGTGACATCCCTTCCTCCACTGTACATTGTGTAACTAAAGATTTTTGTTCTGCTGCAGTGACCAGGGAAGACTGTAAGGACTCTAAGGAGGATGAGAGCTGGACAATTGTTTTACAGGATGAGAACTTAATATTTGAACTGCAAGAAGGGATTGGGTTGATTTGTGAAAATCCCAGTACGCCTTCCACTTCCCCAAAACTAACAGTGGGGATTCAGGAACGCATTTTAGGTTGTAAAACAACCATTGATACACAGGTTCGTGCTGTAATGTTAAACATATCATACACTGATGGGGAACCAGAGGGACTGACATATGTGTGTAAATATACAGGAAAAGAGTCATCTGAACCTCGTTTAATGTATATCAGGAGACCTGTAATGGATGGGAAAATATTAAACAACCGACACAAGGGAAAGAGGGACCATGCACGGCGCCATTTAGGCTCCCTGCATGCCTCCTCATGGGAACTTGATAATACCTTTGTAAAAACTGCCAAAGATGTGTTTAATGTGACAAATGTTCAGGGACCATGTTGGGTGTGTGGGTTTGTGCCTCACGGGCAGACTAGGGGTTACCCTTATTTAGGTGTCCCTTTAACCATGAGTATGCTTGCCGACATGATTGGGAATAAGACTGTGTGGAATTTTACAGGTCTTAACACACCAGGTAGGGATGACTTGCTGCATAAGTTGCATCTAGCTAATAATGTGACTACAGTTGCTATTATGTTTCAAAATCTAGATGGAGATATATATAGTACTAATAACCTAACCCAGCTACCCAACATGATAATGTTAATGTATAACATAGGACGACTAGTTAAAAATAGGACAGAGGTATTCAACATTAAACTGAAATTCTATGACTTCTCATACCTGACATATGCTCATGAGAAATGGAAGACTAAGTTTGGTGAGCCCAGAGACCTTATTAAAGACTGGTACCAACTCAATAGGGAAACACTAGCAGGTAACACACGGACTAAGGATGGGAGGAAGCGACTGAATAGGATATGTCCTCCTTTTGTTAAGCTGCCAGTGGGATATTATTGGTTGTGTGGGAGATGGGCAGTAAAGGTAATACCTTGCACCCATTATGGCCCATGCTTTTTAGGATATATGTTCCCTGCTTTTAACATAACCACCACGCTTCCACCACCTATATTGCATAGAACACGAAGATACCTTGACCTGGACAAAATACACAATGGAGTTAAAATTAGTGAAGGTATGCGCCTGCTTGCAACATTTGTCCCTCATTATGGGGCTGCTACAGCCCTCACTAGATTAAACAAGCTAGCTGATTTAGTAGATGAAGCTTTTAACGTAACTGTAAAGCTTTTAGCATTAGAACAGGAACAAATTAGGATGGTGGCATTACAGAATAGAATGGCTCTAGACTACCTCCTAGCTGCAGAAGGAGGAGTTTGCCAGAGAATCCACCAGCAATGCTGTGTGTACATAGAAGACAATGCAGGTAGAATCAAACATGACCTACACAGATTTGAAGAAGTGCAAAAGCACATACGTGAGGTACATGAAAATTCATTTAGCAAATGGCTTAAAGACTTTGACTGGACTTTTGGACTGGGGGGATGGCTTGGAAGCTTAGGAAAAACTATAGTTAAATGGCTATTAATAAGTCTGGCTTGCTTGTGTGCGATATTCATTATAGTAAAAATGTTTGGATGTTTCTGTAATACATTAGGTAGGATATGTTTTAAACCAAAAGACAATATTACTTGAGTGGATAAGTTTTCAATATTAAGGTATGTGTTTAGAAACAAGCAAGGTGTCACATGACCAAAGGGTGGAATGTAAGGAAAGTGGTTGCAGTAATTGCTCATATGACACTTGCTTCAACTTGCGTGACTTTGCCTTTAAGAGAATGAAAGCATAAGACACTTGCACTAATTTGTGTGACTTTGCCTTTAAGAGAGTGTGCCTTTAACAGAGTAAACAACATTAATTTATTTCAAGTAGATGACACTGAATTTCACTAAGTCATGCTACAAGTGGTAAACAACCGATGGATACTAATGATAAGAAGTCAAAACCCAGACAGAACGAGGGTGTAACCTTGGCAGGGGTCACTTACTGACACTAAGGAACATCTTGATAACACATTAGTATAGGGGGCTAATGCCTAGCTATTATTGTTAAATGATTAATTATTATTAATTGCAATAGGCTAAGTAATAAAACCATTATGATGTTTAGCTATTAATTATATCTATGGAAAGATTGTTAAAACTATTATTGATGTATTTGACAGAAGTAACTGCATAAGACCACATAATCAGATGTATAATGTTAGGCAGAAAAACATGAAAGATGACGGCATTGGAGTTTAGGAATACGTCAGAGATAGTACCTGGGCATGCCCTGATAAGCTTGGTTGAGGCTAAGGCAGACTGGCCAGATGCCTTGGGTCACAGCCAACCTCAAAGGGAGCGGCCTCAGGATCTGTGGATTCGCGCCAAAACTGTTACGTAAGTGAACAGTATAAAGAAGGGTACCTGTGGGCAATCTGATCAGTGTATTTTTGAGACCTGTGACCTGTAGATGGACGCATCTTCAGTGTTGTTTTTCCCGTTGATCGCCTTTTTTCTCCTGATCCAAGATTGCCCAGATGTCCCCTCCCATTGCGCCCCAGAAGCGGCAGGATAGGATGATGCAACCCAAGATCACGGTGATGTATTATTTGTTTGTTTGAAACTAGCTAGAATTGTTTTAGTGGTAATACGACATAAGATTGTTATCAGTCGCAGGCAACTAAACTGTAACTGAAAGCTGCATAGATGATTGTATAAGTATTGCAATTGCATAAAGTGTTATAAGCATGAACAGGTTTGTGGTATTTCGTTTCTATAATTATGTTGCAGAATAAAACCATTATTGTTATCATAAGATTGCAGAAAACCTGTGTCAGTCATTTCCTTGCTGAAAAGTGATATATGATAACATCATATCCTGAAAAAGAATCTCATAACACCACTGCTCTCGTAGAATGAGATGTAATCCTTTGAGGAGGCTTCCTAGAATAGACAACAAACAGAGAAGAGGTTTGTCTAAATTCCTTCGTAGCCTGAAGATAGGACTTCAAGGCACGAACCACATCCAGATTATGTAGTAAACACTCCTTCGATGAAGGAGGATTAGGGCATAAGGAAGGAACCACAATTTCCTGATTGATGTTGCAATCGGACACAACCGTAGGAAGAAATCCTAACTTAGTTCGTAGAACAGCCTTATCAGCATGGAACACCAGATAAGGAGGGTTGCATTGCAAGGCAGCAATCTCAGAGACTCAGAAGCAATAGTTAGTAGAAAAAGAACCTTCCATGACAACAACTTAATGTCAACCTCATGCATAGGCTCAAACGGAGCCCATTGCAAAACCTTCAGAACAAGATTTAAACTCCAAGGGGGAGCATTACATCTAAACACTGGCCTGAACCTAGTCAGAGCCTTAACAAAAGACTGTACATCCGGAAGCTCAGCGAGCCTCCTGTGCAGTAAACAGACGGGGCCGAAATCTGTCCCTTCAAAGAACTAGCTGAAAGACCCTTCTCCAGTCCATCCTGGAGAAAAGAAAGAATCATGGCAACTTTGATCTTGTGCCAGGACAAACCACGCTCTTCACACCAGAATAAGTAGGTCCTCCACACCTTATGATAGATGCGACGAGTAACAGGCTTACGAGCTTGAATGGGAGTATCAATAACACACTCAGAAAACCCTCTCTTGGCTAACACTAAGCGTTCAATCTCCACGCAGTCAGCCTCAGAGAATCTAGATTCTGATGAAGGAAGGGACCTTGTTCCAGCAGATCCCTGCGACAAGGTAACCTCTAAGGAAGAGATGATGACATTCCCCACTAGATCCACGATCCATATCCTTCATGGCCACGACGGAGCAATCCGTATCACCGACGCCTGCTCTTGTCTAATTCGAGCCACCACTCGAGTGAACCTCCACGGCACTGCTAGTGGATCTATTAGTTCTGCCTGGGGATCCCTGGACCTTGACCCATATCTGGGTAGCTTGGTATTTAGATGGGACGCCATGAGATCTATTTCCGGCATCCCCCACCTGTTGCAAATCTCTGCAAACACTTGGGGATATAGAGATCATTCCCCCGGATGGAAGGATTGTCTGCTTAGAAAATCTGCTTCCCAGTTGTCCACCCCTGGAATATGGATCGCTGACAGCGAACAGTTGTGAGCCTCCACTAATTCCAGAATCCGAGACACTTCCCTCATCGCAAGGGAGCTTCTCGTTCCCTTCCGATGGTTGATATAAGCCACTGAGGTTATATTGTCTGATTGGAATCTGATAAACAGATGAATCCAGTGGGGGCCAAGCCTTCAGAGCATTGAAGATTGCCCAAAGTTCTAAAATGTTGATCGGGAGGGAACTCTCCTCCGGAGTCCACAGGCCCTGTGCCTTCTTGGCACCCCAAACAGCTCCCCATCCTGACAGACTTGAGTCCGTAGTCACAATCACCCAGGATGGTCTGGAGAAGGATGTCCCTCGGGACAGGTGATCCGGACAAAGCCACCAAGAGAGCGATTCTCTCGACCGTTGTCCAGATAAATCTGTTGAGACAGATCCGAATGATCGCCGTTCCACTGCATCAGTATGCACAGTGGTAACGGCCGGAAATGGAACCTGGCAAAGGGAATGATGTCCATGCTTGACACCATGAGACCAATCACCTCCATACACTGAGCCACAGATGGCCTTAAGAAGTTCTGGAGGGCACGACATGTTGAAGCTAGCTTGCAACGTCTCTGGTCCGATAGAAATATTCTCATGATGTCTATTATAGCACTCTGGAATTCCAACCTGGTGCTTGGTATAAGAAAACTCTTCTCTAGATTTATCTTCCATCCATGGGATCGAAGAAGACAGAGGAGAGATTACGAATGGTCTTCTACCAGACAAAACGATGGTGCTTGAACCAGAATATTGTCCAAGTAGGGAGCTACAGCTAAACCACGGGTTCTAGGGCCACTAGAACCTTCGTAAAAAATTCTTGGAGCAGTAGCTAGACCGAATGGAAGTGCAACAAACTGGAAGTGCTGGTCCAGGAACGCAAACCTTAGGAACCTGAAGTGTTCCTTGTGAATTGGGTTGTGAAGGTAGGCATCCTTCAGATTTATAGTGGTCATGAACTGCCCTTCCTGTACCCAAGGGAAGAATGGAGCGTAATGTCTCCATCTTGAACGAGGGAACATTTAGGAATCTTTTTAAGCACTTTAGGTCCAGAATGGGAAGGAAGGTTCCCTTCTTTATTCAGGACCACGAAAAGGTTTGAATAGTATCCCAAACTTCTCCCTGCTGTAGGAACCGGGAAAATGACTCCTAAGGAGGACAGATCCCGAACACACCCCAGGAAGATCTCCTTTTCTGGTCTGGAAGACAGGTTTGAGAGAAGGAATCTGTCCCTGGGAGGCTGAGACTTGAAGCCTATTTTGTAACCCTGATCTATGACCTCTAGGACCCATGGATCCTGCACATCTCTGAACCAAGCGTCTGCAAAAAGTGAGTCTGCCCCCTATGCGATCCAGGAGAGGCCCGGGGGCCGCCCCTTCATGCCGACTTGGGCTTGGTGGACTTCTTGTTCTGCTTACTCCAGGACTGAGCCGTCTTCCAAGTTCCCTAGATTTGCTCTGACTTAGAAGAGGACCGTTCATGTTGGGTTTTGTCAAAGCGAAAGGAATGAAAATTAGAATTTTGCCCCTTAGATTTGTTCTTTTTATCTTGCGGTAGGAAGGCACCCTTGCCCCCTGTAACCATAGAGATAATTGAGTCCAGGCCTGGGCCAAACAAATCTTTCCCTTGGATGGGAGGGAAAGAAGTCTGGACTTAGAAGTCATATCCGCAGACCAAGACTTCAACCAACGGGCCTGAACAGGAAAACCAGCAGTTTTGGCATTTAGGCGAATAATCTGCATATTGGCATCACAGATAAAAGAATTAGAACCAGGAAAAAATTCTTAAAGGAAGAAGAAGGGGGGAAAGAAGATCCATTCCTCTCCCATTCGTTCTTAATTTAGGGATCAAAGGTTCCTCAGGCAGTTTAGCCTCCGGAACTTCCAATGTAGCTAACTTACTTTAAAAGAAAGCGCAAATGTTCAAGTATGCAACGAGGACCAAGTGGCTGCCTTGTAGATCTGTTCCACAGAAGCCTCATTTTTAAAGGCCCAAGAAGAAGAGACAGCCCTAGTGGAATGAGCCGTAATCCTCTCAGAAGGCTGCTGTCCAGCTGTCTCATAGGACAACCGAATGACACTTCTCAACCAAAAAGAAAGAATAGTAGAAGTGGCTTTTTGTCCCTTACGTTTACCAGAAAACACAACAAAAAGGCAGTAGATTGCCAAAAATCCCTAGTAGCCTGCAGATAGAACTTCAAAACACGCACTGTGTCCAGGTTATGTAACCGACGTTCCTTATGAGAAGGATAGGGACAGAATGAAGGAACGACAATTTCTTGATATTGCGGTCTGAAACTACCTTAGGAAGAAATCCCAAGTTGGTACGAAGGACCGCCTTATCAGAATAGAAAATAAGGTAAGGGGTTCACACTGTAGAGCTGAAAGCTCTGAGACACTACGAGCAGAAGATATAGCTAGAAGAAACAAAACCGTGTAAGACAATAACTTAAAATCAGCAGAGTGCATAGGCTCAAATGGAGTCTGCTGCAGAACCCTAAGAACAAGATTAAGGCTCCACAGAGGAGGGACAGACTTAAATACAGACCTGATTCTGACCAGGGCCTGAACAAAAAAAATCAACATCTGGTATTCGACCAGACGTTTATGCAAAAGAATCAAGAGGGCAGAGATCTTTTCCTTCAGAGAACTGACTGACAAGCCGTTCTCCAGGTCCTCCTAAAGAAAGGACAGAATGCGGGGAACCCTCACCTGACTCCAAGGGAAACCCCTAGAATGACACCAGTAAAGGTAAGAACATCATACCTTATGGTAAATCTTGAAAGATACTGGCTAATGAGCCTAAAACATGGTATCAATAACTGTCAGAAAAAAATCTCGTCTAGACAATACTAGGCGATCATTCTCCAAGCAGTCAGCTTCAGAGAAGCTAGGTTTGAAACTTTGAATGTAGAAAAAGGACCCTGAAGTAGAAGGTCACTTATTCAAAGGAAATCGCAAAGAAGAAAAAGCCGACATTTTCACCCTGTCTGCAAACCAAAATCTGCAAGGCCAAGCTGGAGCAATTAGATCGACATCTGCTCCTGATTGACATGGGCAATCACCCATGGAGAAGGACAAACAGAAGAAACAGGTAGATGAGACCGGAGTCCCATGGAAAAGTTATCCGATACAAATCTGATAAACCGAACCAAACTCACATGAAGCCAAGCTATCAGAGCAGAGAAGATTGCTCTCAACTCTAATATATTTAATGGGAGTGCAGACTCCTGAGTCCAAATTCTCTGAGCTCTTAAGGAACTTCAGACTGCTCTCCAGCCCAAAAAAAAAGGCTGATACTGTATTCTTAAGCACAATCTTACTAGATGGTCTCAGGAAGTATGTCCCCCTTAGGACCAATGGTACTGAGAAAGCCACCAGGACAGGGAATCCCTTGTTCAGAAGTTTGATCTCTCTCAGAGGATAGTCTTAGAGTGGTCTCCATTCCATTGTTTGAGCATGCATAACTGTAGAGGTCTCAGATGGAAACAAGCAAAAGGATATACATGGAAGGCACCCTAAGATCCTTGATTTCCATACACAGAGCCACTGAGGGATGGACAGAGGACTTAAGAGAATGACAGGTAGCAAGAAGATTGGATTTTCTAGCCTCTGTCAAAAAAATCTCAATGGAGATCGAGACAGTGATCGTCACCAAAAAAACATACCCTGATATCTGGCACCAAGGAACTCTTATCCAGATTCACCGTCCAAATGTGAGAGCGGAAAATCAACAACAGAGAATCCGAAATGGATCTTGCTAAATGAAAAAATGGCGCCTGAACCAAGATATCGTCCAGGTAAGGTGCCACCGTAATCCCTTGAGATCTGGCCACTGCCAGAAGAGCCCTTAGAACCTTACGATTCTAGGGGAAGAGTTTTGTCCAAAAAGGCAAACCGCAGGAACTGGGAATGTTCCATGAGAATAGGACCATAAAGATACGCAGACAGAAGTAAAACTCACCTTAATAAGAGAGATTAATATAAGCCCCTATATATAAAACAGGACAACTGACATGTCGCAGAAGCTAGTAAAAAAACAAAATTATGCTTACCAGATAATTTCCCTTCCTTCTGTACAGGGAGAGTCCATAGCTGCATTCCTTGTGGGAAATACTGAACCTGGCCACCAGGAGGAGGCAAAGACACCCAGCCAAAGGCTTAAAATACCTCCCCCAATACCCTCATCCCCCAGTCATTCTGCAGAGGGAACAAGGAACAGTAGGAGAAATAGGGTGAAAAAGGTACCAGAAAAATAAATTAAAATTTAGGGCCGCCCATCGGAGAACACGGGCAGAAGCTGTTGACTCTCCCTGTACAGAAGGAAAGGAAATTATCTGGTAAGCATAATGTTTTCCTTCTTAATACAGGGAGAGTCCACAGCTGCATTCCTTACTTGTGGGAAATTATACCCACGCTTCAGAGGACACTGAATGCCAACAGAAGGGTAAAAAAGAGAGGCGGCACCTAATCGGAGGGAACCACAGCCTGCAAAACCTCTCTCCCGAAGGATGCTTCAGCAGAAGCAAAACTATCAAACTTGTAAAATTTTGAAAAAAAAATATGGAGGACCAGGTAGCCGCCTTACAAATCTAATTCTAATTTTTGAAGGCCCAAGAGGAAGCCACTGCTCTCGTAGCATGAGCCGTAATCCCCTGAGGAGGCTTAAGTCCCGCAGTCTCATATGCTAAGCGGATGATACTCCTCAACCAAAAAGATAAGGAGGTTGAAGAGGCCCTCTGACCCCTACGCTTGCCAGAATAGATAAACAGAGAAGAAGTTTGTCTAAATTCCTTCGTAGCCTGAAGATAGGACTTCAAGGCACAAACCACATCTAGATTATGCAGTAAACGTTCCTTCGAAAAAAGAAGGATTAGGACATAAGGAAGGAACCAAAATTTCTTGATTGATGTTGCGATTTGACACAACCCTAGGAAGAAATCGTAACTTAGTTCGTAGAACAGCCTTATCAGCATGGAACACCAGATAAGGAGTGTCGCATTGCAAGGCAGCAATCTCAGAGAAACTGCGCGCAGAAGCAATAGCTAGTGGAAAAAGAACCTTCCAAGACAACAACTTAAAGGGACAGTCAACACCAGAATTTTTGTTGTTTTAAAAGATAATCCCTTTATTACCCATTCCCCAGTTTTGCATAACCAACACGGTTATATTAATACACTTTTTACCTCTGATTAACTTGCATCTAAGCATCTTCTGACAGCCCCCTGATCACATGACATTTTATTTATTATCTATTGACTTTCATTTTAGCCAACTAATGCAGTGTCTGCCACAATCCACGGGCGTGATCACAATGTTATCTATATGGTTTACATGAACTAGCTCTCCTTTGTTGTGAAAAGCAAATAAAAAAGCATGTGACAAGAGGCGGCCTTCAAGGTTTTAGAAATTATCATATGAGCCTTCCTAGGTTTAGCTTTCAACTAAGAATACGAAGAGTACAAAGCAAAATTAGTGATAAAAGTAAATTGGAAAGTTGTTTAAAAATAAATGCCCTGAGACTTCTGGTGGGCGGCATTCCAAGATGGCCACTAACTTATGTAGCTCCGTCTAAGCTGTTACCTATTAAGTTGTTTGGTGGTCATAACTCCAGCCATCCGTACTGCCCTTGACAATATTTGTGTCTGGGAACTTTTTAGGATCAAGGATTACCATCTCTTGGCTACGAGAAGCAATTTCTACTGATAGAAGCCGGCTGGCGCTGTGGCGGGACCTAGTGCTGCAACGCTGTATATAGTTTCCCACAATTCACATCTTCTTGTATATCCTGACAAAATGGAACATATTACTGTTAACCTAACTGAACTGTTCGCACCTTTAATTGACTCCCTATCTGCATCAATAGGGGAACTTCTAAATAAAGTTCAACTGTATAAGAAACCACAGGTCTTAAGACAGTCCCCTGTCGACGCAACATTCGTTAACACTGAAGTAACAATGGAGATAGCCTCTGATCGATCTGCCCTAATACCAGCGGCCACAGGATCTGTTAATGCTCCAGCAAGCTTTATCTCCACGCTTACTACATCTGACTACTTGATGATCAAAGAGATGAATAGGAAATTGAACCTTCCTTGCCCCACTATGGAAAATATCTGCCTTGAGAGCTATAAAGGTGAAAATGGCACAATGGTGCCCCTTTAAATATGGAGCTGGGTACTTTAAAGATAACTGTGTACCATGCCGACACGCTTTCCTGCATAAATTTAGTGGAACCCAAGGTTCAAAAAGAATATATGGCGCAGGAGTTAGAGATAGAAAGAAACTGTGTGACATCCTTCACTTCAGGGCATCTGCTATTGTGCAGGCAAAGCGAAGCGATCGATGGTCCTAACTTTTTGTGGGCTATGAGGTACAGGAGAGGTGTCGGCTAAGTGGACATACTCTGGACCTGACTGGCTGATTAGATTAGCATCATTATTATAATAGAAGATTTCTGCTGCATGGCTAATTTACAAATCCGCTGCACTTTAGCTGTAATGTTGATGACAAAGTTTTGTCATGTTATAGATTTCCTAAATGTGTTCTTTAGATTGGTTCTTAGTCATGGCCCTGTTGGTCATTTGCTTTATTTTGTTCTAATGTTTTAAGGGAAAGTTTTCATTCTCTTACATAACCAGATCACATATGTATGTTTTTCCATATTCTAGCAATACATTAGTTGATATAGAACTAAATTACTGGGAAGTATGAAAACTACTGCCCCGCCATCAAACAAGCATTCAACACCTGCCTATTTGCCTGCTCCTTAATCATAGTTACTATTCTATACACTTTCTTTGAATAGATGACAAGTCTGGGACTTTAATTTACGCCTACTGCTGATTTCGCTAATTTAACCTACTTTAAATGGTCTTACCTGAGGAACCTATATTGTATTCTGATTGTAGTTCTATACTGTTTAATTACTCATCACTCACCTTAGAATCTTTCCTGAGTGTGCATTCATACGACAGACGAAACTACCCATTTACAAAGGATTCAGTTAAGAGGTTTGGGTTTGTTATAGATTTTTATAAGGCACTTTCTAACCTTGCTACGTATTGCTAAATCAAGTCTGACTATTATTTACAATTTTATAGCTACCTTGATTCTTGAGCATTCAGAACTACAGCGGTAACACCTTATAACTGTATCGACTCGACAAATTTAGCGTTCTTTATGGATCACTGTTTAGTTCATAATTTTGTTGTTCACTTAGACCCTACTGAGACTGCACTGTTTAATGAATCGCACGCTGCTATCTTATTTTTTATGGGACGGCACAGACTTTAGATTATCACGAATCTGCAACTCTCTTTCCTTTATCACAATGTTAAAATTAAAATATCTTATGGCCACTTTCCTTAATCATATCACTGATGCCTGTTAGATCTGCCAAAGAAACTGCATACCTAGATAGAATCATTATGACAATGATCTGGTTATTTTTGTTCTGTTTTTTTTTTGTGTATGTGTTTTGTTTTGTTTTATTATGTTATTATAAAATTAAGAGGCATAGGTTCAACAAGAAGTGGTACTTAACTAATTCTGATATATTTCTCAATGTACTAAAGAGTAGCATGTATCCTAGTTAATCACCCTTGGGATCAATCTGTATTGTGAATAGAAATTACCATCTATCCTTGTACTTAACAAAACCAAGTATACCGCTAATAGTGTATTGATATCCAACATGTAGCATCTATTCCATAATGTGAATTGTAATGTCGATGTAACTCCACTTTGTAAGTGTTTGCATTTAATCTCTTGTACCTGTGCTTCTTTAATAAAAAATAATTTAAAAAAAATAAATGCCCTATCTGAATCATGAAAGTTTATTTTGGACTTGACTGTCCCTTTAATGTCAACCTCATGCATAGGCCCAAACGTAGCCCGTTGCAAAGCTTTAAGAACAAGGAGGAGCAGATCTAAACACCGGCCTGATCCTAGTCAGAACCTAAACAAAAGACTGAACATCCGGAAGCTAAGCGAGCCTCTAGTGCAGTAAAACAGACAGGGCCGAAATCTGTCCCTTCAAAGAACTAGCTGAGAGGCCCTTTTCCAGTCCATCCTGGAGAAAAGGAAAAATCCTGGCAATCTTTACTTTGTGCCAGGACAAACCACGCTCTTCACACCAGAATAAGTAGGTCCTCCACACCTTATGATAGATGCGACGCGTAACCGGCTTACGAACTTGAATGAGGGTATCAATAACACTCTCGGAAAACCCTCTCTTGGCTAAGACTAAGCGTTCAATCTCCATGCAGTCAGCCTCAGAGAATCTAGATTTTGATGATGAAAGTGACCTTGTGCCAGCAGATCCCTGCGACAAGGTAACCTCCAAGGAGGAGATGATGACATCCCCACTAGATCCGCAAACCATATCCTTGCAGCCACGATGGAGCAATCAATATCACTGAAGTCTGCTCCTGTATGATTCGAGCCACCACTCAAAAGGAAGGAGTGGTAATGGCAGGAAAAGAGAAATCAGATTGAACCTCAAAGGCACCGCCTGAGGATCCCTGGGCCTCGACCCATATCTGGGTAGCTTAGTATTGAGACGGGACACCATGAGACTATCTCCGGCGTTTCCCACCTGTTGTATATCTCTGCAAACACTTCAGAATGGAGAGACAATTCCCCCGGATGAAAGGATTGTCTGCTGAGAAAATCCGCTTCCCAGAAGTCCACACTCGGAATGTGGATTGCTGACAGTGAACAGTTGTGGGTCTCGGGCCACTCCAGAATCTGAGATTATTCCCTCATTGCTAGGGAGCTTCTCGTTCCCCCCTGATGGCTGATGTAAGCTACCAAGGTTATATTGTTTGATTGGAATCAGATAAATTGGGATGAACCCAGTAGGGGCCAAGCCTTCAGAGAATTGAATATAGCCCGAAGGTCTAGAATGTTGAACAGGAGGGAGCTCTCCTCCTGCGTCCACAGGCCCTGCGCCTTTTTGCCACCCAAACAGCCCCCCATCACCCAGGATGGTCTTAAAAAGGAGGTGATCCTGACAGAGCCACTAAGAGAGCGATTCTCTTGACCGGTTGTCCAGAGAAATCTGTTGAGACAGATCCAAATGATCTCCGTTCCACTGCCTCAGCATGCACAGACGCCACTGCCTGAGGTGGAACCTGGCAAAGAGAACAATGTCCATGCTGAACACCATGAGACCAATCACCTCCATACACTGAGTCACAGATGGCCATAAGGAGGTCTGGAGGGCAAGAAGTTGCTAGCTTGCAACTTCTCTTGGCTGTTAGAAATATTCTCATGTCTATGGAATCTATTATGGTGCCCAGGAATTCCACCCTGGTGCTTGGAATAAGAGAACTCCTTTCTCTATTTATCTTCCCTCTGTGGGATCGAAAAAGACAGAGGAGAGATGCCAAATGGACTTCCGCCAGACGAAATGATGGAGCTTGTACCAGAATATCGTCCAAGTAAGGAGCTACTGCTACACCCCGGGTTCTGGCGACTATTAGAAGAGCCCCTAGAACCTTTGTAAAAATTCTTGGAGCAGTAGCTGGACCAAACGGAAGTGCTGGTCCAGGAATGCAAACCTGAGGAACTGGAAGTGTTTCCTGTGGATTGGAAGGTGAAGGAATGCTTCCTTCAGATCTATAGTGGTCATAAACTGCCCTTCCTGAATTAAAGAAAGGACGGACCTTATTGTCTCCATCTTGACGAGGCGACATTTCGAAATTTGTTTAAGCACTTTAGGTCCAGAACTGGACGGAAAGTTCCCTCCTCCTTTGGGACTACGAAAATGTTTGCACAGATCCCTTACGCACTCCAGAAAGCTTACCTCTTCCTAGTCTTGAAGACAGGTTGAGAGGATGAATTTGCCCTCCAGGACCCAAGGATCCTGCACGTCCCTGAACCAAGCCTCTGAAAGAGCGACAGTCTGCCCCTACATAATCCAAAATAGGACCGGGTGCCGCCCCTTCATGTGGACTTAGTCTCAGCAGGCTTCTTGCTCTGCTTGGATCTATTCCAGGACTGAGCCGGCTTCCAAGAACTCTTGGTTTGATGTGGCTTAGTGAAGGCCTCTGACGCTGAGCTTTTATCAGAACTAAAGGAACGAAAATATGAACTTTGCCCCTTAGATTTGTTCTCTTTATATTACGGTATGAAGACACTCTTGGCCCCTGAAACCGTGGAAATAGTCAAACAAACTCCTTCCCTTAAAGGAGAGGGAAAGAGACTAGACTTAGAAGTTATATCTGTCAGATCGCCTTACGGTCCTGAACAGAAACCCTGAAGTCTTAGCCATAGGCTAATTAATCTGCGTAATAACAGCACAGATAAAAAAAATTAGTAACCCAGAAGGCCGTAATTCTTTCCTGAAAAATGTTGAGGGAACCTTCCACATTGATCATTTTTGCGAAGGAGATGCTCCAGCAACTGTGGTGACAAGCACTGCCAGTAAAGCAAATATCCCATAGGTTGAAACATCCTCTTTAACAGGAGTTTCCATCCTTATATCCGGCGGCTCTATGAGCGACAAACTATCCTCACACAGGCTAGTATTACGAGTAGCAAGCGTAAAAATAGCGCCAACCAAGTAGGGATGGGAAAAAGAAAACCCATCCTCCTAGAGAGCCCGGAAACCGGGATCCTAAAAAGGCAGAATTTTTTATGCAAACTATTTTAACTTAAAGGGACACTGAACCCAAATTTTATCTTTCGTGGTTCAGATAGAGCATGCAATTTTAAGCAACGTTCTAATTTACTCCTATTATCATTTTTTCTATGTTCTCTTGCTATCTTTATTTGAAAAGGAAGGCATCTAAGCTTTTTGTTTGGTTCAGAACTCTGGACAGCAATTTTTTATTGGTGGATGAATTTATCCACCAATCAGCAAGAACAACCTAGGTTGTTCACCAAAAAATGGTCCAGCATCTAAACTTAAATTCTTGCATTTCTAATAAAGATACCAAGAGAATGAAGAACGTTTGATAATAGGAGTAAATTAGAAAGTTGCTTAAAATGTCATGCTCTATCTGAATCATGAAAGAAAAAATTTGGGTTCAGTGTCCCTTTAATTAGCCCTTTTAGGATATGCACAGATCTCAACATGTTTTATGGCACTTTAAAGCTTTATATTTTATATCTCCAGATCTAATGCATGTGTTTGCTGTTTACATTAAACAAAAACAAGGATAAATCTTCCAGATGTGACCATGGCACAGTAATTTTTGCTGTAGCATTGTCTAATACAAAAGCCCTAGGTAAATAAACAAACTGTTATATGCTTTTTAGAAAACTGAAAGCTTGATCCAGCATAAACTGACAGGATGGCGCACACACAAATAAACATTTCAACACAAATGTATATTATACGATTAAATATGGGATACAGGATTCCATTCTAAAAAAAACAACTTACCTCTGCAAGTCTATCACCCAAAGCTTTAACCATGATACTGTTGTAGTCATCCCCTTGTCTTTCATATTCTTTGCTCAATTCTTCTACCCCAAAGCATGCCACAGCAAAAATGCCTAAATAATCCTGTACCCCCGACTCCAGGGGAGCTATGAAATCAGACAGACAGTAATACGGATCTGTAGATGACGAGTCCTTCTCTGCCTAAAGAAGAAAATATAAAAAAATGGATAAATTCCTTCGCATTCATGATCTAACAGCCCATGCAGAAAACAGAATTTATGTTTACCTGATAAATTACTTTCTCCAACGGTGTGTCCGGTCCACGGCGTCATCCTTACTTGTGGGATATTCTCTTCCCCAACAGGAAATGGCAAAGAGCCCAGCAAAGCTGGTCACATGATCCCTCCTAGGCTCCGCCTACCCCAGTCATTCGACCGACGTTAAGGAGGAATATTTGCATAGGAGAAACCATATGGTACCGTGGTGACTGTAGTTAAAAAAAAAAAAAATAAATTATCAGACCTGATTAAAAAACCAGGGCGGGCCGTGGACCGGACACACCGTTGGAGAAAGTAATTTATCAGGTAAACATAAATTCTGTTTTCTCCAACATAGGTGTGTCCGGTCCACGGCGTCATCCTTACTTGTGGGAACCAATACCAAAGCTTTAGGACACGGATGAAGGGAGGGAGCAAATCAGGTCACCTAAATGGAAGGCACCACGGCTTGCAAAACCTTTCTCCCAAAAATAGCCTCAGAAGAAGCAAAAGTATCAAACTTGTAAAATTTGGTAAAAGTGTGCAGTGAAGACCAAGTCGCTGCCCTACATATCTGATCAACAGAAGCCTCGTTCTTGAAGGCCCATGTGGAAGCCACAGCCCTAGTGGAATGAGCTGTGATTCTTTCGGGAGGTTGCCGTCCGGCAGTCTCGTAAGCCAATCTGATGATGCTTTTAATCCAAAAAGAGAGAGAGGTAGAAGTTGCTTTTTGACCTCTCCTTTTACCGGAATAAACAACAAACAAGGAAGATGTTTGTCTAAAATCCTTTGTAGCATCTAAATAGAATTTTAGAGCGCGAACAACATCCAAATTGTGCAACAAACGTTCCTTCTTTGAAACTGGCTTCGGACACAGAGAAGGTACGATAATCTCCTGGTTAATGTTTTTGTTAGAAACAACTTTTGGAAGAAAACCAGGTTTAGTACGTAAAACCACCTTATCTGCATGGAACACCAGATAAGGAGGAGAACACTGCAGAGCAGATAATTCTGAAACTCTTCTGGCAGAAGAAATTGCAACTAAAAACAAAACTTTCCAAGATAATAATTTAATATCAACGGAATGCAAGGGTTCAAACGGAACCCCCTGAAGAACTGAAAGAACTAAATTGAGACTCCAAGGAGGAGTCAAAGGTTTGTAAACAGGCTTAATTCTAACCAGAGCCTGAACAAAGGCTTGAACATCTGGCACAGCAGCCAGTTTTTTGTGAAGTAACACCGACAAGGCAGAAATCTGTCCCTTCAGGGAACTTGCAGATAATCCTTTTTCCAATCCTTCTTGAAGGAAGGATAGAATCCTAGGAATCTTAACCTTGTCCCAAGGGAATCCTTTAGATTCACACCAACAGATATATTTTTTCCAAATTTTGTGGTAAATCTTTCTAGTTACAGGCTTTCTGGCCTGAACAAGAGTATCGATAACAGAATCTGAGAACCCTCGCTTCGATAAAATCAAGCGTTCAATCTCCAAGCAGTCAGCTGGAGTGAAACCAGATTCGGATGTTCGAACGGACCCTGAACAAGAAGGTCTCGTCTCAAAGGTAGCTTCCAAGGTGGAGCCGATGACATATTCACCAGATCTGCATACCAAGTCCTGCGTGGCCACGCAGGAGCTATCAAGATCACCGACGCCCTCTCCTGATTGATCCTGGCTACCAGCCTGGGGATGAGAGGAAACGGCGGGAACACATAGGCTAGTTTGAAGGTCCAAGGTGCTACTAGTGCATCCACTAGAGCCGCCTTGGGATCCCTGGATCTGGACCCGTAGCAAGGAACTTTGAAGTTCTGACGAGAGGCCATCAGATCCATGTCTGGAATGCCCCACAGCTGAGTGATTTGGGCAAAGATTTCCGGATGGAGTTCCCACTCCCCCGGATGCAATGTCTGACGACTCAGAAAATCCGCTTCCCAATTTTCCACTCCTGGGATGTGGATAGCAGACAGGTGGCAGGAGTGAGACTCCGCCCATAGAATGATTTTGGTCACTTCTTCCATCGCTAGGGAACTCCTTGTTCCCCCCTGATGGTTGATGTACGCAACAGTTGTCATCTTGTCTGATTGAAACCGTATGAACTTGGCCCTCGCTAGCTGAGGCCAAGCCTGGAGAGCATTGAATATCGCTCTCAGTTCCAGAATATTTATCGGTAGAAGAGATTCTTCCCGAGACCAAAGACCCTGAGCTTTCAGGGATCCCCAGACCGCGCCCCAGCCCATCAGACTGGCGTCGGTCGTGACAATGACCCACTCTGGTCTGCGGAATGTCATCCCTTGTGACAGGTTGTCCAGGGACAGCCACCAACGGAGTGAGTCTCTGGTCCTCTGATTTACTTGTATCTTCGGAGACAAGTCTGTATAGTCCCCATTCCACTGACTGAGCATGCACAGTTGTAATGGTCTTAGATGAATGCGCGCAAAAGGAACTATGTCCATTGCCGCTACCATCAACCCGATCACTTCCATGCACTGAGCTATGGAAGGAAGAGGAACTGAATGAAGTATTCGACAAGAGTCTAGAAGTTTTGTTTTTCTGGCCTCTGTCAGAAAAATCCTCATTTCTAAGGAGTCTAATATTGTTCCCAAGAAGGGAACCCTTGTTGACGGGGATAGAGAACTCTTTTCCACGTTCACTTTCCATCCGTGAGATCTGAGAAAGGCCAGGACAATGTCCGTGTGAGCCTTTGCTTGAGGAAGGGACGACGCTTGAATCAGAATGTCGTCCAAGTAAGGTACTACAGCAATGCCCCTTGGTCTTAGCACAGCTAGAAGGGACCCTAGTACCTTTGTGAAAATCCTTGGAGCAGTGGCTAATCCGAAAGGAAGCGCCACGAACTGGTAATGTTTGTCCAGGAATGCGAACCTTAGGAACCGATGATGTTCCTTGTGGATAGGAATATGTAGATACGCATCCTTTAAATCCACCGTGATAGTTCGAATGGTTTCCATCTTGAACGATGGAACCTTGAGAAACTTGTTTAAGATCTTGAGATCTAAGATTGGTCTGAACGTTCCCTCTTTTTTGGGAACTATGAACAGATTGGAGTAGAACCCCATCCCTTGTTCTCTTAATGGAACAGGATGAATCACTCCCATTTTTGACAGGTCTTCTACACAATGTAAGAATGCCTGTCTTTTTATGTGGTCTGAAGACAACTGAGACCTGTGGAACCTCCCCCTTGGGGGAAGTCCCTTGAATTCCAGAAGATAACCTTGGGAGACTATTTCTAGCGCCCAAGGATCCAGAACATCTCTTGCCCAAGCCTGAGCGAAGAGAGAGAGTCTGCCCCCCACCAGATCCGGTCCCGGATCGGGGGCCAACATTTCATGCAGTCTTGGTAGCAGTGGCAGGTTTCTTGGCCTGCTTTCCCTTGTTCCAGCCTTGCATTGGTCTCCAAGCTGGCTTGGCTTGAGAAGTATTACCCTCTTGCTTAGAGGACGTAGCACCTTGGGCTGGTCCGTTTCTACGAAAGGGACGAAAATTAGGTTTATTTTTTGCCTTGAAAGGCCGATCCTGAGGAAGGGCGTGGCCCTTACCCCCAGTGATATCAGAGATAATCTCTTTCAAGTCAGGGCCAAACAGCGTTTTCCCCTTGAAAGGAATGTTAAGTAGCTTGTTCTTGGAAGACGCATCAGCCGACCAAGATTTCAACCAAAGCGCTCTGCGCGCCACAATAGCAAACCCAGAATTCTTAGCCGCTAACCTAGCCAATTGCAAAGTGGCGTCTAGGGTGAAAGAATTAGCCAATTTGAGAGCATTGATTCTGTCCATAATCTCCTCAAAAGGAGGAGAATCACTATCGACCGCCCTTATCAGATCATCGAACCAGAAACATGCGGCTGTAGCGACAGGGACAATGCATGAAATTGGTTGTAGAAGGTAACCTTGCTGAACAAACATCTTTTTAAGCAAACCTTCTAATTTTTTATCCATAGGATCTTTGAAAGCACAACTATCCTCTATGGGTATAGTGGTGCGTTTGTTTAAAGTGGAAACCGCTCCCTCGACCTTGGGGACTGTCTGCCATAAGTCCTTTCTGGGGTCGACCATAGGAAACAATTTTTTAAATATGGGGGGAGGGACGAAAGGAATACCGGGCCTTTCCCATTCTTTATTAACAATGTCCGCCACCCGCTTGGGTATAGGAAAAGCTTCTGGGAGCCCCGGCACCTCTAGGAACTTGTCCATTTTACATAGTTTCTCTGGGATGACCAACTTGTCACAATCATCCAGAGTGGATAATACCTCCTTAAGCAGAATGCGGAGATGTTCCAACTTAAATTTAAATGCAATCACATCAGGTTCAGCCTGTTGAGAAATGTTCCCTGAATCAGTAATTTCTCCCTCAGACAAAACCTCCCTGGCCCCATCAGACTGGGTTAGGGGCCCTTCAGAAATATTAATATCAGCGTCGTCATGCTCTTCAGTATCTAAAACAGAGCAGCCGCGCTTACGCTGACAAGTGTTCATTTTGGCTAAAATGTTTTTGACAGAATTATCCATTACAGCCGTTAATTGTTGCATAGTAAGGAGTATTGGCGCGCTAGATGTACTAGGGGCCTCCTGAGTGGGCAAGACTCGTGTAGACGAAGGAGGGAATGATGCAGTACCATGCTTACTCCCCTCACTTGAGGAATCATCTTGGGCATCATTGTCATTATCACATAAATCACATTTATTTAAATGAATAGGAATTCTGGCTTCCCCACATTCAGAACACAGTCTATCTGGTAGTTCAGACATGTTAAACAGGCATAAACTTGATAACAAAGTACAAAAACGTTTTAAAATAAAACCGTTACTGTCACTTTAAATTTTAAACTGAACACACTTTATTACTGCAATTGCGAAAAAACATGAAGGAATTGTTCAAAATTCACCAAATTTTCACCACAGTGTCTTAAAGCCTTAAAAGTATTGCACACCAAATTTGGAAGCTTTAACCCTTAAAATAACGGAACCGGAGCCGTTTAAAACTTTAACCCCTTTACAGTCCGTGGTATCTGCTTTGCTGAGACCCAACCAAGCCCAAAGGGGAATACGATACCAAATGACGCCTTCAGAAAGTCTTTTCTAAGTATCAGAGCTCCTCTCACATGCGACTGCATGCCATGCCTCTCAAAAACAAGTGCGCCACACCGGCGCGAAAATGAGGCTCTGCTTATGCTTTGGGAAAGCCCCTAAGGAATAAGGTGTCTAATACAGTGCCTGCCGATATTATTATATCAAAATACCCAGATAAAATGATTCCTCAAGGCTAAATATGTGTTAATAATGAATCGATTTAGCCCAGAAAAAGTCTACAGTCTCAATAAGCCCTTGTGAAGCCCTTATTTACAATCGTAATAAACATGGCTTACCGGATCCCATAGGGAAAATGACAGCTTCCAGCATTACATCGTCTTGTTAGAATGTGTCATACCTCAAGCAGCAAGAGGCTGCACACTGTTCCCCCAACTGAAGTTAATTGCTCTCAACAGTCCTGTGTGGAACAGCCATGGATTTTAGTTACGGTTGCTAAAATCATTTTCCTCATACAAACAGAAATCTTCATCTCTTTTCTGTTTCTGAGTAAATAGTACATACCAGCACTATTTCAAAATAACAAACTCTTGATTGAATAATAAAAACTACAGTTAAACACTAAAAAACTCTAAGCCATCTCCGTGGAGATGTTGCCTGTACAACGGCAAAGAGAATGACTGGGGTAGGCGGAGCCTAGGAGGGATCATGTGACCAGCTTTGCTGGGCTCTTTGCCATTTCCTGTTGGGGAAGAGAATATCCCACAAGTAAGGATGACGCCGTGGACCGGACACACCTATGTTGGAGAAATTCATTTTTAATGGCACTAAGATTTGACGTGTGAACTTTGCCTTGAAGTATGGTCTCTTTACAGTGTTTTTAGGCCATGATTACACTATGAAAGTTTTTTTTCTTCCTCTTATTTAGTATGATATAAAGGCTTGCAACATATAATACAAAAAAGTCTATGAGGCAGGTTTTGCAGTGCAAGAACCCACCCCTTAAAAGGCCTCCTGAGTGTTCTTTATCTTATCTACTATGCTATGATCAATTAGGGATAGAAATAATTGAGCTACTGTGCTAATCAAGCAATCACAGTGAAGCATGTAGGATGGTCAGAATTCTTAATTTCAAGGAATGCACCCCAGCCTCTGTCTGAGAGTGGAAGATTACTATTTTTAGATTTCAACCACAGGGAAAGCAGGCAAAATAAAGAAAGTTTTTTTTTAACCTGTTGAGTGCTAACAAAGGCTCTGAGCCGTTGCAAATTGTCTCAGTCAGGTGCGAACGACGGCTCAGAGCCGTCGCTAGCACTCTCCCACCTTGAGGGAGATTTATGGGCTCCCACACGCTCCTACTTCGGTGATCGGGCCTGTATAGTGACAGGCATCGCTGAGGCCTCACGTTTTGCGCGGTGACGTCACGCACAATAAAGTGATGACGTCACCGTGCAACTTTATTGAAAAATTACAATGACAAGTATAGGGAAAGGGGGCATGCTGCTTAGAAGCCTGTATCTCAGCTACAGACCACCATTGGAAAGGTAATCGCCTAACCTTTCCAACGGTATAAGTCTTGGGGATCTGAAAAAAATATATAAAAAAATATATATATTTAAAAAAAAAAAAAAAAAAAACTCAAATCAGCTTAGCACCCAGGTGGGAAAGTGCTTAGCACTCAAAGGGTTAAAGTCACCCCCACTAGACATTGTATGATTTAATTGCCTTCAAGTGGAGTTTTGCAATTAATTTGGACACGCATATCCTGCTTTTTACAATATGAATTTAAAGGGACAGTAAACTCAACATTAATTTGGATAGAGCATAACATCTTAAAGAGACATACACCCACAAAAATATAGTCTATTTAAATAAAGCACTAAAAGAAGATAAAGTTTGTATTTAGATAAAGTTAAAGTTTATAATTGACATATATTAGCAATTTTGCTGCTAAATTTCCTAAAAATTATTATAACGTTTGTAATCCTCTCAGTGCTTGAGAATACATACGTAATATCCACTAGCTTCTGAGCAAGGCTTTTTCATATACTCCCTATCTAGTGTTCTTACAGCCAGCCCCCATGCTGGGGCTGTCTGTTTAATAAATAAGGCTGTCACTTACAAATCCCCTCACCTGCACTCAGCCGTTTCTCCCTGACTGTTTACACTGGGCACGGATCTCACTCCCTCCCCCCTCTGTCCTCCTGGTAAGCATTCTGTAGACACAAGCTGAATATTCCACTCACGGCTCTGTAAAATATGATCCTGAGATATTTTACAGAGCTGTGTGCGAAAATATTCAGAGTGCCGTAGTGAGGACAAAGGGGGAGTCAGATATATGCACAGTTGCACTCCACTCGTAATCTGGGATTTATATTTCTATCCAGTGATCTTCAATTAGCAAAGCATGATGTACAGTTTATAAAAGGAAAATCTAGCTAGGCATACAATACCTGCAGCACTCTATAAATGTGTTTTTTTTAATGGACAGAGCATTTAATTTTACCTGTAACAAACTGCACATGAGCTAAATCACAAGGATTTTACCCCAGCACATTCTCTGTTTCATCTGCACCTCGGCAACATCCAGAGCTGCGCAATGCAAGTTGAATTTTGACTTTCCTATCCCTTTAAGTGACATTTGTAAACATCTTCTGTTGTTGACGTGCTTTAAAGTTTTAGGTGTCTCAGAATATTTTAGTTTGGAACTAATTTCTATATTTGTATGTTTCCTAGAAAGCAGAGATGCTTTACACATACAGTATATGTAGAAGCAATGCAAGCAAGTTTGTAACTTAATAGGTCACTACAAATGCTAAACAATTATTGCCTCTGGTCACCTGTTGCCGCAGACCATAAAATGTAGCAATGGGTTTAGTGTAAGGACGAGGAGCTTCTTCAGCATATAAAAGAATATCATCTTGCACAGTCTGAGCTGGCCAGATGCCAACAATACCGCGCGCTTCAAACTTATTCTGGTTTATCAGGGACTGGAGCAGCTTTTGGGCATCATTATAAACTCTTTTAGCTTCTTCACCTGGAGATGAAAAAACAAACAAATAAATAAATAAGATAGACAGAAAGACAGTTCTAACCCTACATGCAAAAACAAGCATTCCTTACCCACTGTCTTGTCATTAAAGATTTTTGGGAATCCTCTATTTGGATATTTTCCTCTGAGTTGCCACACATCAAAGAAGGGTTTCCAATCGATATATTTGCACAGTTTTTCTAAATCATAATTTCGGAATATCTTTGTACCTGTAAACTTAGGTTTTGCTGGGGAAAGAGAGAAAACATATGATGATGTGTTTAACTTATGAATTAGTAAAAGCAATAGGAAAAAAAGATGGTTTGAAGGTGATTATTCTAAAACAGATCGCCAACGACCATCTAACCAGGTAATTGCATGATTAGGGAACGGGGTAATATTCTATAAAGGGGACAATAGTGCGCTTACATTAGCAAGCAGGGTTGTGTAGTCCGAGTCATGGAATCTGTAACAATGTACAGAATCCAACCTCAATATAAAATACTAAGAAAAACGAAATTTATGCTTACCTGATAAATTTCTCTTTCTTTCTTGACACGATGAGTGCATGGATCATCTAATTACTATTGGGATATTAACCTCCTGGCCAGCAGGAGGCAGGAAAGAGCACCACAGCAAAGCTGTTAAATATCACCTCCCTTCTATCCAACCCCAGTCATTCGACCGAAGTAAAGGAGAGAAAGGAAGCAACAAGGTGCAGAGGTGCCAGAGGTTTATAACATAACAAAAAATATCCTCTCATCAAAAACAGGGCGGGCCGTGCACTCATGTCAAGAAAGAAATACATTTATCAGGTAAGCATAAATTTTGTTTTCTTTCTAATGACACAATGAGTCCACAGATCATCTAATTACTATTGGGAATCAATACCCAAGCTAGAGGACACAGATAAGGGAGGGACAAGACAGGGAAACTAAACAGAAAGCACCACTGCTTGAAGAACCTTTCTCCCAAAGGAAGCCTCAGTCGAGGCAAAAGTATCAAACTTATAGAATTTTGAAAACGTATGTAGAGAGGACCAAGTTGCAGCCTTGCAAATCTGTTCTACAGAAGCTTCTTTTTTGAATGCCCAGAAAGAAGAAACAGCCCTCGTAGAATGAGCCGTAACCTTCTCAGGAGGCTGCTGTCCAGCAGTTTCATAGGCGAAGCGAATTATACTCTTAAGCCACAAAGAAAGATAAGTAGCCGTAGCTTTCTGCCCCTTAAGTTTCCCAGAGAAAACTACAAACAGAGCAGAAGACTGCAAATAGAATTTCAGAGCACGAACCACGTCTAGGTTGTGCAGAAGATGTTCCTTATGAGCAGGATTAGGACATAAAGAAGGAACAACAATCTCCTGATTAATGTTCCGATCTGAAACTACTTTAGGAAGAAAACCCAATTTAGTACGTAAAACAACCTTATCCGAGTGAAAGATAAGATAGGGAGACTCATGCTGTAAAGCCAAGAGTTCAGAGACTCTACGAGGAGAGGAAATAGCAAAAGAAACAAAACCTTCCAAGATAACAACTTAATATCGAAGGAATATATAGATTCAAAAGGAGCCTGCTGAAGAACCTTAAGAACAAGATTAAGACTCCAGGGAGGAGTAACAGGTTTGAACACAGGCCTGATTCTGACCAAGGCCTGACAGAACGATTGAACATCTGGTATCTCTGCCAGACGTTTATGTAACAAAATAGATAAGGCAGAAATTTTACCTTTCAAGGAGCTTGCCGATAACCCCTTCTCTAAACCCTCTTGGAGAAAAGATAAAATCCTAGGAATCTGAACTCTACTCCAAGAGTAGCCTTTGGAATTGCACCAATACAGATATTTACGCCAAATCTTAAGGTAAATTTTCCTGGTAACAGGCTTGCAAGCCTGAATCATAGTCTCAATGACCTAATCTGAAAAAACTCGCTTAGATAAAATTAAGCATTCAATCTCCAAGCAGTCAGCTTCAGAGAAACTAGATTTGGATGAAGGAAGGGCCTTTAAAGTAGAAGGTCCTATCTTAGAGGAAGTTTCCAAGGAGGGAGAGATGACATCTCCACTAGGTCTGCATACCAAATCCTGCAAGGCCGCGCCGGAGCAATGACAATTACCGACGCCCTCTCTTGCTTGATCTGAGCAATGACCAGAGGAAATCTGATAAACCGGGCAGAAGCTAACTGAGGCCAGGACAGAAGAGCATTGAGACCGATTACCTCCCTACATTGAGCCACTGATGGCTGAGGAGAGGACTGAAGAGACAGACAAGATTATAAAATCTTGGATTTTCTGACCTCCGTTAGAAATATTTTCATCAAAATGGAATCTATTATGGTTCCCAAAAAAACTACCCTTGTAGATGGAATTAAGGAACTCTTTTCCAGATGCACCTTCAAACCGTGAGAGCCCAGGAAGGATACAAGCATCTCCGTGTGGGAGCTTGCTAGATGAAAAGACTGGGCCTGAACCAGAATGTCATCCAGATAAGGCGCCACTGCAATACCCTGTAACCGGAGCACTGCCAACAGAGATCCCAGAGCCTTAGAAAAAATTCTGGGAGCTGTAGCTAGTCCGAAAGGAAGAGCCACAAACTGGAAGTGTGTGTGGAGAAAATCAAATCTCAGAAACTTGTGATGATCCCTGTGGATGGGAACATGAAGGTACGCATCCTTTAAATGTACTGTTGTCATAAACTGACCCTCTTGAACTAAGGGAAGAATGGAACAAATAGTTTCCATTTTGAAGGACGGTACTCTGAGGATTTTGTTAAGACTTTTGAGATCCTAGATTGGTCTGAAGGTTCCCTCCTTCTCGGGAACCACAAACATATTGGAATAAAATCCCAGACCTCGTTCCTGCATTGGAACAGGAGCAACCACTCCCAGGTTTCCCTCTTTCTTTGGAACCACAAACAAATTGGAGTAAAATCCCAGACCCTGCTCCTGTACTGAAACAGGAACTATCACCCCCCATTTCGGATAGATCCCGAACAAAACGTAAGAACGCCTCTCGTTATCTGGTCTACAGATAATCATGAGAAGAAATCTGCCCCTGGGGGGAAAGGTCTTGAATGTTTTGTAGAGGGAGAGGAAGGTTTACCCTTGAAGTTTCGAAAGGAATGAAAATTACTCTGACGTCCCCTTGTGCTTAGATTTCTTATCCTGAGGAAGGAAATTACCTTTTCCTCCTGTAATGTCAGAAATAATCTCAGCCAAAGCTGGGCCAAACAAGGTCTTACCCTTGTAAGGAATAGACAAAAGCTTAGACTTAGAAGACACATCTGCAGACCAAGAGTTCGAGCCAGAATGGCAAAACTAGAAATCTTTGCTCCCAACTTGATAACTCGAAGGGAAGCATCAGAAATGAAATAATTGGCCAATTTAAGAGACCTGATCCTGTCCTGGATCTCTTCAAGGGGAATGTCTGTTCGAAAGCAATCAGAAAACGCATGAAACCAGTATGCCGCCGCGCTAGAAATGGTAGCAATACACACCGGAGGTTGCCATTGTAAACCCTGGTGAACATACATTTTCTTAAGAAAACCCTCCAGTTTCTTATCCATAGGGTCCTTAACCCCTTAATGACCACAATGTACCCTGTATGTCACTGGTCGTTAAGGGTTTTTTCAGGACATAATAGCACAAGTCTAGCAAGAACACGCTATTAATGCCCTCCCTCCAGCAGGCTTTGTGGAATAGAGCAGTCTAAACGCTGGTGGCAAGACCGCGCTATAAAACAATCACGTGCCAAAAAAAGGCCAGCGACATACAGGGTACGTCGCTGGTCCTTAAGGGGTTAAAGAACAGCTATCCTCTATGGGAATAGTAGTTCTCTTAGCTAAAGTGGAAATTGCCCCTTCCACCTTGGGGACCGTTTGCCAAGACTCCTTGATAGAGTCAATTGGAAACATCTTCTTAAAAATAGGAGAAGGGGGGGCGTGGCTAAGCAGGGAACATGGCCGGTCGCAATTCTTGAGTCTGCAAAAGGGAACCGAGATATCTATCAAATATATCTTGGAATAACCAACATCTTGCACTCGTATAGTGATATCCTAGGAGCTGATCATTTCTCAAATAGAACCATATGAAAATTTTGCTGGTTCTATGACCTTTTCGACCTCATTGGACTTTTACTAGAGGCCTTCCAAGCGTACTTTTCACCCTTACCCCGGCGACTAAGGATTAGCTGCAAACGCGCTAATTATATCCCTTCAACATACGGAATATAACATACAGGCAAATACAGAGGAGATGGATCATCTAATATATACACTTTTGGAGGACTTTGCGCAGGACTTCTGCATGAAAATGGACGACCTGAGGTCTGTTATAAAGTCAGAGATGGGACCGACTGACAAACAACCACTCTTATCGGACTCTCCTAAGGCACCCGCACACATCCAAGACAAGATTAGCCCTGAGACACGAACCACCGCTAATTCTTTAAAGGGGGAACTGAATCCGTTGATAAGCTCAGAAAATCAGTCACGTGGTCTCCTGAACATGCCGATATTCCGAATGGCCACCCCGGCTACGCTAGAGCAGAAGGAGAATACCCTACTACTTACCAAACGGACGGATGCAGAGTCAGGAACACCCGACAAGAAGCAAGCTCTCAGGGGCAGTGAATATATGCGATCCTGGGCGACAAAGTTAGGGGAAGCAGCCTACCCTACGATGCGTCATCTCGGCTTGCCCTGCCTAGTTAAAGCATGCGGAGTCCGGTTCCTGTGCTGGAGACATCATCACTCATGCTGCCCTTCAACAATAAGAGGTGTCCTTCCGATAGCGACGTGCAGCTGTCTAACCTGGTCTCCTTCTGCTCACCGTATGAAGAACGGTGTTGGGTAATGCTCTTTTCAGGTCTATATCCCTTTATGGAGACCCACTTCCGAGACATTGAACTTACATTTATCACTCAGATGACGACTATACAGTCCGATGCCTGACCCTATAATGTATAAACTTTTACTTGCTAGTGGAGATCCATACCATGTTCAAACCTACATAGGATTCCATATTTGTTTCACGATCTCTCTACACACTTTTCCTTCCATGTTGTTCACTATGTTCTTTGCTAGGAGGATTTTATTTGTTTCCCTACTGCTAGCCCAGCTCATATATATATATATATATATATATATATATATATATATATATATATATATATATATATAAACTTGCTACTGAAACACTCCACATGTTACTTGTAATACCCTCAAGCTTACCGGATCATTTCTCAAGGCATAACATAAAACGTACAATCATTCTGTTTCCATTTTACTGCAGCTATGGACTATTATTACAGAATGTATACCCAATGCACTATATGCTTTTAGGTGCTTCTACCACTTAATCTCGGTAACAGTGACCTGGACTGAAATTTTGAGTCTACTTGTATTGGGGCACTCTGATCAATTCATGGTTAATGACTCATGTCTGTTGTATACTCTTTTAGTTTTCTCACTTACCTCATTAATCTCTTTCTTTTTAGTGTGTAATGGTTTAGCTTTATATATTTACTACTGGTACTCATGATATGCCTTAATGCAGTTATGTAACACCAATTGCTTGCTCCTTTCCATATATATCCTAGACCCAAAAGGTTGTTATAATTTAAATTATAATAGGAACATATTATAAGCATTACAGCCCAGTTTCCTGCTCTATTATTAACATTATTAGTTGTTATCCTCCCTCCCCTCTCACTACTATTTAGCCTTAGATATTAGTGTACATATAGCATTAGTAGTCAGAGTGACAATTTACTTGGTTTGAGACTCCTCTCTAGGCACAATGTGCAGCCTTATGTAGGTAGAGGAAGACATCAGCGATATGTGTAGTCTGGTGTTCCTTTAAACGCCATGCTGTATAGGAGTAATTACAACCTCTATAATATAATTCTAATTAGAATATGGTTTGTCCATAATATAACTAATTATATAGCAAAACTATAGCTTCTCATATGTTTTATTTCTCAAAGCATTAGTTTATGTTTTTGAATATACATGCATTTCTTATGTAACTTTATAGCCCTAACCCCTTGTGTGTTTTTTTTTTTTTAGATACCCTTGGTCTCCTATATATTTACTTTGTTGGGATCAAATATATTACTGTTTAGTGGAATATCTATGCCTATGATGTTTAAGGGACCATGTTCTTGAGGGTCAGAGTTTATGTCATATTGATACAATGTACTATGCACCCTAACCTACACTATGGGATGAGAGGGCTAAGCAGGCATACCAGCGGGCTTAACATTCTATCAGCTCTATAGGCTCATTGATGGAGTCTGCGCATACAGAGTAGCCCAAACTTGCTTAGGCGTTCATACATTTATTTACAGAGCTCCCTGCAAATAGATAACAAGTCACTCTTAGCTTGCCTTATGCTTCTATTTGTAGTTTTAGAGGTACCTAATAGATAATGAGAAAACTACTTATTGACTAAATCAGGGACTATATTACACTTCACTCACTCCCACTTGAAGCGTTCAACATAACACCCCCTAGCAGTTACAATCTAGAGCTGGCAGCGTCCTTATATATACCAATAAAACTGTACACCACGAATGCTATCCAGTCTGAATTAGAGAGGTTCTTATTGAATTGTATGATTAGATGGATACAAAACCATACCCAAGAACATCTACTCACCATCTAAATTGTCTATCAGCTTGCTATTACACTCTGTTTATTTATATTACTAGTAGATATGAACAAAGTCTCATCGCTGCCATTGTACCTGACACTTTTGGAAGAGAATACCAACATAATAGGGGATATGATCGAAATGTGTGTTTTCACAAGCTACTGCATAAGTGTCCCATTACAATATGAATATTACTATATACCAGTTTTCTATCCTAAGTTAAACATCTAGTTACTGACGACACCCCTCAGAGCATACTATACCTTACATCTAACATAAAAGTGACCACTAACTGTACTTAGCCCCCTGTTTTTGTATTTGCAGCGGTTTCAGGCAGTTTATTTACTGGGGAGTGTATGCTCCAACTTTTTTCACATTAATGAGTGCTAAGGCTAGTCATCCTTCTGAATCATTTAATGTTAACATTTTACAGGCAATGACTCATTTTGTTACGTATAGATGATATATAGCTGATATTCAAGATAATAATATATGGTTCTGTACACCCCCTACAATGTAAATTCACTTGGGAATACCCCTCTGATGCGCGTTAGCCTTTTTTCTTATACGCCTCTAGTTTTATGAAGGCCCTAAAAGACATATACTTGTTAATTGGCCCAATTATACTTACCATAACGTTTTTAAAAATCCCTTGGACACGCTTTTGCCCGCTGCTTTCCCCCCCAATTTTTTCTTTATATTTACTATTTCAATTTACACTTTCACTCCAGCAAAAAAAAAAAGATTTCATTAAGAATAGTCCATTTACAATCTGATTTATTGACCAATAGCTATGTTTTGAGTATTTTCATAAGTGATCATATATCATCATACATGAAGGGATTTTCAGCAAGTGCTACCTAGTTATTCACTATTTCCCTCAACAAATTATTACTGACGTATATTTATTAAGCTCTCAAACTTGTCGTATAGATTTTCTTGTAACATACCAACTGTTTGTTCTATACATACATGTGCATTATCTGTTATTGTAAATGGACAAAATATGTTATTGTAACGCTCTGTAATCTCAATAAAAAAATATATTTAAAAAAAAGAATAGGAGAAGGAGAAAAAGGAATACTGGGCTTCTCCCATTCCTTAACAATTTCTGAAGCCCGATCTGGTACGGGAAAACATTCAAGCATGGAAGGTACATCATAATACTTGTTAAGTTTACTAGACTTTTTAGGGTTGACAATGACAGTAGAGTCAGAGTCGTCCAGAGTAGCCAAAACCTCCTTGAGTAGTAAACTGAGGTGTTCCAGTTTAAACCTGAAGGATACAACTTCAGCATCAGAGCAAGGAATTACACTGTCAGAAACAGATTTCACCCTCAGATGCTACCGAAAAATCCTCATCAGATTTATGAGAGGAAACCTTTACGCACTGATTCTTTAGACTTCCTCTTGCGCTTTCCCTGTAGCATGGGAAAAGCAGATAACGCATCAGAAACTGCAGAAGACATGAGGGAAGCAATGTCTTGCAAGTAGACCCCAGCTGGAGCTTGAGAGGAAGCGCAGGGCACTGAATTAATGGGTACTAAAATTTGGGACGCCGGAGGAGAAAAATGCGGCATATCTTCCACATTGTCAGAAGACTCCTGGACAGCATCCGTCTTAAACCATATAGGCTCAAAAAATCTATCCTTTAATCTGTAACAGAGTCTTGGTCCATCTTAAAAGAATAAATATAATAATTAAATTATGAACAATTTAAATAAAGAAAAAAATGTTACTGTTTCTTTAAATTTTAAAACGAGACTGCTTTATTTTTGATGCAATGCAAAAACGAAACTGCTTTATTTTCTGAACAAATACAAAAACGAAACTGCTTTATTTTACAAGATATTGAGTAATAAAAACGTCTTAACATCTCAAACAGCCTCTACACCTCAGCAATAGCTTTGCTGAGGTGCCTATTTAAAAAGAAACTGCTTTATTTTTTAAACATCTTAATGCAAAAAATGTTAATAAAACCACCAAAATGAGCCAAGTTCTCCGCAAGTCCCCAGTGCCTGCAATACTGCCATACATAATCCCCTTACAACACTAGGAGTAATGTATTAAATATCCCTGTCAGGGAAATAGTAAAGTGCCATGTCTTTTCCTTAAAGCAGCTTAAGAAAATAAATTAGCACTTACCTCAATAATCTGCCTGGCAGCAAGGCAGCTCACTAGGTTTGGAGAGGTCCTTTCCCTCACATTGACCTGTGGAAAATAATAATAAGGGCAGCAACTTTTATTTAAATATGAGGGAGGCGCAGTGAGAATTGTGTCCCACAAGTTCCCTTTGATTAAAAGCCACCAATGCTCTACTGAAGAGACTGCAATGGACTACAGCTACACTCTGGAGTAAAAACAGCACATACTAGTACTGCAAATAAAATAAACTCTTGATTGAAGAATCTTTTCAGACACCTAACTTTACCACTTCCTTACACTAACGTAGGCAAAGAGAATGACTGGGGTTGGATAGATGGGAGGTGATATTTAACAGCTTTGCTGTGGTGTTCTTTGCTGCTTCCTGCTGGCCAGGAGGTGAATATCTCAATAGTAATTAGATGATCCGTGGACTCATCGTGTCATTAGAAACAACTACTATTTTATCGGAACATGAAACTCAAAAAGACTCCATCAAGCATAATAAAGAGCACTATTTAAATATGTTGAAAAGTTTTTGTTTTCATGAAAAGAATAAGTTATGTTTATTTTTAAACTAACAGGTAGTGCACACTGATTGGTGGGAGAGCATACGCACATATCCCTCTTATGGCTCTACTGAATGGACAGACATACCCCATAAGAATAAGATAAGCAAAGGAGCAAGAATTTAAAAAAAAAAAATATGAAAAAAATGTAAAAACATTAAAATGCATTAAAAGGCATAGAAAGGTTAAAAATGAAATGTGCACGATGCATTTCAGTTTAAAAAAAACAATTTATGCTTACCTGATTAATTTATTTCTCTTGTGGTGTATCCAGTCCACGGATCATCCATTACTTGTGGGATATTCTCCTTCCCAACAGGAAGTTGCAAGAGGATCACCCACAGCAGAGCTGCTATATAGCTCCACCTCCTAACTGCCATATCCAGTCATTCGACCGAAGACAAGCAGAGAAAGGAGAAACCATAGGGTGCAGTGGTGACTGTAGTTTAAAGTTAAAAAATACCTGCCTTAAAATGACAGGGCGGGCCGTGGACTGGATACACCACAAGAGAAATAAATTTATCAGGTAAGCATAAATTATGTTTTCTCTTGTAAGGTGTATCCAGTCCACGGATCATCCATTACTGCATGGAAGATCAGATAAGGAGAATCACATTGTAAGGCAGATAACTCGGAAACTCTACGAGCCGAGGAAATAGCTACCAAAAAAAGAACTTTCCAAGATAAAAGTTTGATATCTATGTAATGAAGAGGTTCAAACGGAACCCCTTGAAGAACTTTAAAAACCAAATTTAAACTCCATGGCAGAGCAACAGGTTTAAACACAGGCTTGATTATAACTAAAGCCTGACAAAATGCCTGAACGTCTGGAACATCCGCCAGACGCTTGTGCAAAAGAATAGACAGAGCAGAAATCTGTCCCTTTAAGGAACTAGTTGACAATCCTTTTTCCAATCCTTCTTGGAGAAAAGATAATATCTTGGGAATCCTGACTTTACTCCATGAGTAACCCTTGGATTCACACCAATAAAGATATTTACTCCATATCTTATGATAGATTTTCCTGGTGACAGGCTTTCGTGCCTGAATTAAGGTATCAATGACTGACTCGGAGAAGCCACGCTTTGATAAAATCAAGCGTTTAATCTCCAGGCAGTCAGTCTCAGAGAAATTAGATTTGGATGGTTGAAAGGACCCTGAAGTGGAAGGTCCTGTCTCAGCGACAGAGTCCATGGTGGAAAGGATGACATGTCCACCAGATCTGCATACCAAGTCCTGCGTGGCCACGCAGGCGCTATCAAGATCACCGATGTTCTCTCCTGCTTGATTTTGGCAATCAGACGAGGGAGCAGAGGAAACGGTGGAAACACATAAGCCAGGTTGAAAGACCAAGGTGCTGCTAGAGCATCTATCAGCATCGCCTTGGGATCCCTGGACCTGGATCTGTAACAAGGAAGTTTGGCGTTCTGGCGAGATGCCATGAGATCCAGTTCTGGTTTGCCCCAACGATGAATCAATTGTGCAAACACCTCCAGATGGAGTTCCCACTCCCCCGGGTGAAAAGTCTGACGACTTAGAAAATTTGCATCCCAGTTCTCTACACCTGGGATATGGATAGCTGATAGGTGGCAAGAGTGAATCTCTGCCCAGCGAATTATCTTTGAGACTTCTAACATCGCTAGGGAACCCCTTGTTCCCCCTTGATGGTTGATGTAAGCCACAGTCGTGATGTTGTCCGACTGAAATCTGATGAACCTCATTGTCGCTAGCTGAGGCCAAGCCTGAAGAGCATTGAATATCGCTATCAGTTCCAGAATGTTTATTGGAAGGAGTGTCTCCTCCTGAGTCCACGATCCCTGAGCTTTCAGGGAGTTCCAGACTGCCCCCCAGCCCAGAAGGCTGGCATCTGTCGTTACAATTGTCCAATCTGGCCTGCGAAAGGTCATACCTTTGGACAGATGGACCCGAGATAGCCAACAGAGAAGAGAATCCCTGGTCTCTTGATCCAGATTTAGTAGAGGGGACAAATCTGTGTAATCCCCATTCCACTGACTGAGCATGCAGAGTTGCAGCGGTCTGAGATGTAGGCATGCAAACGGCACTATGTCCATTGCTGCTACCATTAAGCCGATTACTTCCATACACTGAGCCACCGAAGGGCGAAAAGTGGAATAAAGAACCCGGCAGGAATTTAGAAGTTTTGATAACCTAGACTCTGTCAGGTAAATCCTCATTTCTACAGAATCTATTAGAGTTCCCAGAAAGGAGACTCTTGTGAGAGGGGATAGAGAACTCTTTTCTTCGTTCACCTTCCACCCATGCAACCTCAGAAATGCCAGAACTATGTCCATATGAGACCTGGCAATTTGGAAATTTGACGCCTGTATCAGGATGTCGTCTAAATAAGGGGCCACTGCTATGCCCCGCGGTCTTTGGACCGCCAGAAGTGACCCCAGAACCTTCGTAAAGATTCTTGGGGCTGTAGCTAATCCAAAGGGAAGAGCTACAAACTGGTAATGCCTGTCTAGGAAGGCAAACCTGAGAAACCGATGATGATCTTTGTGTATCGGAATGTGATAAGCATCCTTTAAATCCACTGTAGTCATATATTGACCCTCCTGGATCATAGGTAGGATGGTACGAATAGTCTCCATCTTGAATGATGGAACTCTGAGGAATTTGTTTAAGATTTTGAGATCTAAAATTGGTCTGAAGGTTCCCTCTTTTTTGGGAACCACAAACAGATTTGAGTAAAATCCCTGTCCCTCTTTTGGAACTGGATGGATCACTCCCATAACTAGGAGGTCTTGAACACAGTGTAAGAATGCCTCTCTCTTTATCTGGTTTGCAGATAATTGTGAAAGGTGAAATCTCCCTTTTGGAGGGGAAGCTTTGAAGTCCAGAAGATATCCCTGGGATATAATTTCCAACGCCCAGGGATCCTGGACATCTCTTGCCCAAGCCTGGGCGAAGAGCGAAAGTCTGCCCCCTACTAGATCCGTTACCGGATTGGGGGCCAATCCTTCAAGCTGTCTTAGAGGCAGCAGCAGGCTTTTTGGCCTGCTTGCCTTTGTTCCAGGTCTGGTTAGGTTTCCAGACCGACTTGGACTGAGCAAAAGTTCCCTCTTGTTTTGTATTAGAGGAAGCTGATGCTGCACTCGACTTGAAGTTTCGAAAGGCACGAAAATTAGTCTGTCTGGCCCTTGATTTGGACCTATCCTGAGGAAGGGCATGACCTTTTCCTCCAGTGATATCAGAAATGATCTCCTTCAAACCAGGCCCGAATAGGGTTTGCCCCTTGAAGGGAATGTTAAACAGCTTTGACTTTGAAGTAACGTCAGCTGACCATGATTTAAGCCATAGCGCCCTGCGCGCCTGAATAGCAAAACCAGAATTCTTAGCCGTTAGTTTAGTCAAATGAACAATGGCATCAGAAACAAAAGAATTGGCTAGCTTAAGTGCTCTAAGCTTGTCAAGTATGTCATCCAATGGGGTCTCTACCTGTAAAGCCTCTTCCAGAGACTCAAACCAGAAAGCCGCAGCAGCAGTGACTGGGGCAATGCATGCAAGGGGCTGTAGAATAAAACCGTGTTGAATAAACATTTTCTTTAAGGTAACCCTCTAACTTTTTATCCATTGGATCTGAGAAAGCACAACTGTCCTCGACAGGGATAGTAGTACGCTTAGCTAGGGAAGAAACTGCTCCCTCCACCTTAGGAACTGTCTGCCATAAGTCCCGTGTGGTGGCATCTATTGGAAACATTTTCTTAAATATAGGAGGGGGAGAGAACGGCACACCTGGTCTATCCCATTCCTTAGTAATTTCTGTAAACCTTTTAGGTATTGGAAAAAACATCAGTGCACACCGGCACTGCATAGTATTTGTCCAATCTACACAATTTTTCTGGCACTGCAATTGTATCACAGTCATTCAGAGCAGCTAAAACCTCCCTGAGCAACACGCGGAGGTGTTCAAGCTTAAATTTAAATGTAGACATATCAGAATCAGGTTGAATCTTTTTTCCTGAGTCAGAACCATCACCCACAGAAAGAAGCTCTCCTTCCTCAGCTTCTGTATATTGTGAGGGAGTATCAGACATAGGTCTTAAAGCGTCAGTATGCTCTGTATTTCTTCTAACTCCAGAGCTGTCTCACTTTCCTCTAAACCCAGGTAGTCTGGATAATACCGCTGACAGGGTATTATCCATGACCGCCGCCATGTCTTGTAAAGTAAACGCTATGGGCTCACTAGATGTACTTGGCGCCATTAGAGCATGAGTCCCTCGAGCGGGAGTCAAAGGGTCTGACACGTGGGGCGAGTTAGTCGGCATAACTTCCCCCTCGTCAGATTCCTCTGGTGATAAATTTTTTAAAGACAGAATATGGTCTTTATTACTTAAAGTGAAATCAGTACATTTGGTACACATTCTAAGAGGGGGTTCCACCATGGCTTCTAAACATAATGAACAAGGAGTTTCCTCTATGTCAGACATGTTTAAACAGACTAGCAATGAGACCAGCAAGCTTGGAAAACACTTTAAATCAAGTTAACAAGCAAAAAATAAAAACGGTACTGTGCCTTTAAGAGAAACAAATTTTGTCAGAATTTGAAAAACAGTGGAAAAAAAGCAGTAAATCAAACGAATTTTTTACAGTGTGTATAATAAGCTAACAGAGCATTGCACCCACTTGCAAATGGATGATTAACGCCTTAGTACAAAAAACGGATAAAACCCCCCCCGATATAGACGTTTTTTAACAGTCACAACAAACTGCCACAGCCCTGCTGTGGGCCTACCTTCCCAAACAAATTACTTTGGAAAGCCTAAGAGCCCTTTAGAGATGTCCTATAGCATTCAGGGGACTCCTGGAGGAAGCTGGATGTCTCAGTCTGTAAAAGTTACTGCGCAATAAAGCGCTAAATTAGGCCCCTCCCACTCATAGTAACACAGTGGAAAGCCTCAGGAAACTGTTTCTAGGCAAATTTAAGCCAGCCATGTGGAAAAAACTAGGCCCCAATAAAGTTTTAATCACCAAAGTATATATAAAAACTTTTAAACATGCCAGCAAACGTTTTATATTGTAAATCTATAAGAGTATTACCTCAGAAAGTAAGCATGATACCAGTCGCTATTAAATCACTGTATTCAGGCTTACCTTACATAAATCTGGTATCAGCAGCATTTTCTAGCATTCATATCTTCTAGAATTTTTTTTTAACTGCACATACCTCATAGCAGGATAACCTGCACGCCATTCCCCCGCTGAAGTTACCTCTCTCTTCAGTATTGTGTGAGAACAGCAATGGATCTTAGTTACAACCTGCTAAGATCATAGAAATCACAGGCAGATTCTTCTTCTATTTTCTGCCTGGGGCAAAATAGTACAACTCCGGTACCATTTAAAAATAAACTTTTGATTGAAGAAAAAAAACAACTACGTTTCACCACTTCTCTCTTACTACCTCCATGCTTGTCGAGAGTTGCAAGAGAATGACTGGATATGGCAGTTAGGTGAGGAGCTATATAGCAGCTCTGCTGTGGGTGATCCTCTTGCAACTTCCTGTTGGGAAGGAGAATATCCCACAAGTAATGGATGATCCGTGGACTGGATACACCTTACAAGAGAAAGAGGCATGCTTCAAGTAAAAGTTATTACTGGTATTCAACGGCATATGCACATATCCTGTGAAAGCTGGCAGTGGTGTACATTGCTTCTGAAGACATAATTTATATCACATAAACCACTGCTGACTCTCTGAGCAGGTATGGGGTTTGAATACTGGTGCACAGGCCTTCAAGATGTGTGTATGCCACTGAAAAACAGTAATGTAATAGAAGCATTTTTGCTAATGCAAATGTATTTTGCAAAAATGACTCTACTTTAAAATTTAAATGCACATTTCATTTTTGACCTATTTCTTTAAATCACCATCACTTTAAAGGATCACTAAAGACAGTAGAATATAATCAATAAATGCATAATAAAGAGACAATGCAAAAGCGCTTAGTTTAAATTTCAAATGAGTAGCAGATCTTTTTCTGACAAATGTCAGTTACATTTTCACTCCTAATGCATCAGCCAATCACAAATGCATAAACATATATCCTGTGAATATTGCACATGCTTAGTAGGAGCTGGTGCCTCAGAAAGTGTGCATATAAAAAAAAAAAAGACTATGCACATTTAGATAATGAAATCAGACTGGGAAGATGTTTGTTTTTTAAAATTGTGTGCTCTATATGAATAATGAAAGTTTAATATTGACTTGACCATCCCTTTAACACTAAAGCAGCTTCTGACCAGAAGAAAGTAAGGAGTAATGTTGGAGTCAGACATTTAAAAAAACTGAAGAGTCGTAAGTTTTGTGTTCCAACTCTAAAGCCCTAGTAACAAGCACGCTGTACTGGGAGAGGTCAAAACCTTTATCTTAATCTGCGCAAATAAACATCAGATGGGGCAGAACTCCAGCTCAGCACACAAAAACATAATTTATGTAAGAACTTACCTGATAAATTCATTTCTTTCATATTAGCAAGAGTCCATGAGCTAGTGACGTATGGGATATACATTCCTACCAGGAGGGGCAAAGTTTCCCAAACCTCAAAATGCCTATAAATACACCCCTCACCACACCCACAATTCAGTTTAACGAATAGCCAAGAAGTGGGGTGATAAAAAAGTGCGAAAGCATATAAAATAAGGAATTGGAATAATTGTGCTTTATACAAAAATCATAACCACCACAAAAAAAGGGCGGGCCTCATGGACTCTTGCTAATATGAAAGAAATGAATTTATCAGGTAAGTTCTTACATAAATTATGTTTTCTTTCATGTAATTAGCAAGAGTCCATGAGCTAGTGACGTATGGGATAATGATTACCCAAGATGTGGATCTTTCCACGCAAGAGTCACTAGAGAGGGAGGGATAAAATAAAGACAGCCAATTCCTGCTGAAAATAATCCACACCCAAAATAAAGTTTAATGAAAAACATAAGCAGAAGATTCAAACTGAAACCGCTGCCTGAAGTACTTTTCTACCAAAAACTGCTTCAGAAGAAGAAAATACATCAAAATGGTAGAATTTAGTAAAAGTATGCAAAGAGGACCAAGTTGCTGCTTTGCAAATCTGATCAATCGAAGCTTCATTCCTAAACGCCCAGGAAGTAGAAACTGACCTAGTAGAATGAGCTGTAATCCTTTGAGGCGGAGTTTTACCCGACTCAACATAGGCAAGATGAATTAAAGATTTCAACCAAGATGCCAAAGAAATGGCAGAAGCTTTCTGGCCTTTTCTAGAACCGGAAAAGATAACAAATAAACCAGAAGTCTTTCGGAAAGACTTAGTAGCTTCAACATAATATTTCAAAGCTCTAACAACATCCAAAGAATGCAACGATTTCTCCTTAGAATTCTTAGGATTAGGACATAATGAAGGAACCACAATTTCTCTACTAATGTTGTTGGAATTCACAACTTTAGGTAAAAATTCAAAAGAAGTTCGCAACACCGCCTTATCCTGATGAAAAATCAGAAAAGGAGACTCACAAGAAAAAGCAGATAATTCAGAAACTCTTCTGGCAGAAGAGATTGCCAAAAGGAACAAAACTTTCCAAGAAAGTAATTTAATGTCCAATGAATGCATAGGTTCAAACGGAGGAGCTTGAAGAGCCCCCAGAACCAAATTCAAACTCCAAGGTGGAGAAATTGACTTAATGACAGGTTTTATACGAACCAAAGCTTGTACAAAACAATGAATATCAGGAAGATTAGCAATCTTTCTGTGAAAAAGAACAGAAAGAGCAGAGATTTGTCCTTTCAAAGAACTTGCGGATAAACCTTTATCTAAACCATCCTGAAGAAACTGTAAAATTCTCGGGATTCTAAAAGAATGCCAAGAAAAATGATGAGAAAGACACCAAGAAATATAAGTCCTCCAGATTCTATAATATATCTCTCTGGATACAGATTTACGAGCCTGTAACATAGTATTAATCACAGAGTCAGAGAAACCTCTTTGACCAAGAATCAAGCGTTCAATCTCCATACCTTTAAATTTAAGGATTTGAGATCCTGATGGAAAAAAGGACCTTGCGACAGAAGGTCTGGTTGTAGCAGAAGAGTCCACGGATGGCAAGAGGCCATCCCGACAAGATCCGCATACCAAAACCTGTGAGGCCATGCCGGAGCAACCAGCAGAACAAACGAGCATTCCTTCAGAATCTTGGAGATTACTCTTGGAAGAAGAACTAGAGGCGGAAAGATATAAGCAGGATGATACTTCCAAGGAAGTGATAATGCATCAACTGCTTCCGCCTGAGGATCCCGGGATCTTGACAGATACCTGGGAAGTTTCTTGTTTAGATGAGACGCCATCAGATCTATTTCTGGAAGCTCCCACATTTGAACAATCTGAAGAAATACCTCTGGGTGAAGAGACCATTCGCCCGGATGCAACGTTTGGCGACTGAGATAATCCGCTTCCCAATTGTCTATACCTGGGATATGAACCGCAGAGATTAGACAGGAGCTGGATTCCGCCCAAACCAGAATTCGAGATACTTTTTTCATAGCCAGAGGACTGTGAGTCCCTCCTTGATGATTGATGTATGCCACAGTTGTGACATTGTCTGTCTGAAAGCAAATGAACGATTCTCTCTTCAGAAGAGGCCAAAACTGAAGAGCTCTGAAAATTGCACGGAGTTCCAAAATATTGATCGGTAATCTCACCTCCTGAGATTCCCAAACTCCTTGTGCCGTCACAGATCCCCACACAGCTCCCCAACCTGTGAGACTTGCATCTGTTGAAATTACAGTCCAGGTCGGAAGCACAAAAGAAGCCCCCTGAATTAAACGATGGTGATCTGTCCACCACGTTAGAGAGTGTCGTACAATCGGTTTTAAAGATATTAATTGAGATATCTTTGTGTAATCCTTGCACCATTGATTCAGCATACAGAGCTGAAGAGGTCGCATGTGAAAACGAGCAAAGGAGATCGCGTCCGATGCAGCAGTCATAAGACCTAGAATTTCCATGCTTAAGGCTACAGAAGGGAATTATTGCGACTGAAGGTTTCGACAAGCTGAAATCAATTTTAGACGTCTCTTGTCTGTTAAAGACAGAGTCATGGACACTGAATCTATCTGGAAACCCAGAAAGGTTACCCTTGTCTGAGGAATCAATGAACTTTTTGGTGAATTGATCCTCCAACCATGATCTTGAATGAAGTGATTGTGTAAAACAGTGAAGTGGAGCGCTGGACTCAACCCACGTTGCCGACCTCTTATACTACCTCCTTCCTAGGTAGTTCTGGATTCAAAATGGAATTTAATACGTGGAATGTAGGTGGCGCTAGAAGTACACTAGGTATACCAAGCAATGGGTTAATAAACTGATTTTCTAAGTCTGTATTTTACTAATGTCCTTAAATCCATTGGGTGGTGATAAAAAAGAATCTAAAACTGAGTGGATATTAACTCAAATTTATTCAATAATGTGAACATAAAAATCAACAAGATCAATCATGCATGTGGCCCACACTAATCAATCACAACACCTTTCAAATCACAATTAAAATATCAACATTAAAAAATCACACTTTGTCATTAAAATGTAAAAATATAGCAGCAATAATCTTTAAATAAATAAATCCCAGTTAGGCAATAGTAAGGCAATACAAATGCAATAAAAAAATGCAATAAAAAATGCCGTAAAAATTGTTGAGGCAATTATATTTTTGTTCTATGTGCCTTATAAAGGTTCCTATTCGTTTTGGTCTTATGAGACGGTTTTGTCCATAGATATGTTCCTTATCACAGTCAGATTGAGATAAACCTTCTCTTAAGTGTGTAGGGCAAAACTCTGGTAATTCAAGTCTCTTTCGTACTATGCCCTATTAAAAGGAAATTCTTGTTTACACTTCTTTGTAAGGATCCCAAAGTATTGAACAACAGTTAAAGGTAGGTCTTTCTTTTAAAAAGGATTCCCAAACTGGATCAACTATTACAGTAGAGTCTTATTTCAAGTAAACTTCAACGGACTGCCGTGGCCCGGTCTAGATGTGACTTAGCAGGGGGACCTGATATCAGTACAGACACTCTCACCTGCTTCTCCTTGTCCGAGTATATCGGCTTCTGTGTGGATTTGATGTTATGGATGCGTCACGAACCTCCGGGTCCCACCACGTAACTGTCTTCACTTGCGCAAGTCTTACCTCAGTTACCTTCGTATCCGGACTTACAGCCTGAAGCGATTCTCTGCTCTTTAAGTACTCTGTACGCAGAGTTGGTTAGCGCTGTATGTCCTCTTTGAATACCTTCCAAACCTTTCTACGCGTTTCACCCCTAAGGTGTGGGGCTTTTTCAAGATCCAGTGTAAGAGTCAGGTCTGCCTTATATCTCCCCTACCTGCATTTGATTTGTTGTTAGTTTTTTCACTTCCTCCGGTCACTCTGGAAGTTAAACTTTAAAAGGTGGGATCCTCATGTCCACACGGACAAACGTATCGTTTATGGATATCTTCCTTATAATTACGCTTATATATATTTTTTTAATAAGGCAATACAGGGATTTTTTATCAAGGCAATACAGGAGTTTTTTACAAATTACCCAATTGAGATAAGCGTAATTATAAGGAAGATATCCATAAACGATACGTTTGTCCGTGTGGACATGAGGATCCCACCTTTTAAAGTTTAACTTCCAGAGTGACCGGAGGAAGTGAAGTCCGTTGAAGTTTACTTGAAATAAGACTCTACTGTAATAGTTGATCCAGTTTGGGAATCCTTTTTAAAAGAAAGACCTACCTTTAACTGTTGTTCAATACTTTGGGATCCTTACAAAGAAGTGTAAACAAGAATTTCCTTTTAATAGGGCATAGTACGAAAGAGACTTGAATTACCAGAGTTTTGCCCTACACACTTAAGAGAAGGTTTATCTCAATCTGACTGTGATAAGGAACATATCTATGGACAAAACCGTCTCATAAGACCAAAACGAATAGGAACCTTTATAAGGCACATAGAACAAAAATATAATTGCCTCAACAATTTTTACGGCATTTTTTATTGCATTTTTTTATTGCATTCTTATTGCATTTGTATTGCCTTACTATTGCCTAACTGGGATTTATTTATTTAAAGATTATTGCTGCTATATTTTTACATTTTAATGACAAAGTGTGATTTTTTAATGTTGATATTTTAATTGTGATTTGAAAGGTGTTGTGATTGATTAGTGTGGGCCACATGCATGATTGATCTTGTTGATTTTTATGTTCACATTATTGAATAAATTTGAGTTAATATCCACTCAGTTTTAGATTCTTTTTTATCACCACCCAATGCATTTAAGGACATTAGTAAAATACAGACTTAGAAAATCAGTTTATTAAACCATGATCTTGAAGAAACAACACAAGTCGATTCGTATGAGATTCTGCTAAATGTAAAGACTGAGCAAGTACCAAGATATCGTCCAAATAAGGAAATACCACAATACCCTGTTCTCTGATTACAGACAGAAGGGCACCGAGAACCTTTGTAAAAATTCTTGGAGCTGTAGCTAGGCCAAACGGCAGAGCCACAAACTGGTAATGCTTGTCCAGAAAAGAGAATCTCAGGAACTGATAATGATCTGGATGAATCGGAATATGCAGATATGCATCCTGTAAATCTATTGTGGACATATAATGTCCTTGCTGAACAAAAGGCAAGATAGTCCTTACAGTTACCATTTTGAACGTTGGTATCCTTACATAACGATTCAATATTTTTAGATCCAGAACTGGTCTGAAGGAATTCTCCTTCTTTGGTACAATGAAGAGATTTGAATAAAACCCCATCCCCTGTTCCAGAACTGGAACTGGCATAATTACTCCAGCCAACTCTAGATCTGAAACACAATTCAGAAATGCTTGAGCTTTCACTGGATTTACTGGGACACGGGAAGGAAAAAATCTCTTTGCAGGAGGTCTCATCTTGAAACCAATTCTGTACCCTTCTGAAACAATGTTCTGAATCCAAAGATTGTGAACAGATTTGATCCAAATTTCTTTGAAAAAACGTAACCTGCCCCCTACCAGCTGAGCTGGAATGAGGGCCGCACCTTCATGTGGACTTAGAAGCAGGCTTTGCCTTTCTAGAAGGCTTGGATTTATTCCAGACTGGAGATGGTTTCCAAACTGAAACTGCTCCTGAGGATGAAGGATCAGGCTTTTGTTCTTTGTTGAAACGAAAGGAACGAAAACGATTATTAGCCCTGTTTTTACCCTTAGATTTTTTATCCTGTGGTAAAAAAGTTCCTTTCCCACCAGTAACAGTTGAGATAATAGAATCCAACTGAGAACCAAATAATTTGTTACCCTGGAAAGAAATGGAAAGTAGAGTTGATTTAGAAGCCATATCAGCATTCCAAGTTTTAAGCCATAAAGCTCTTCTAGCTAAAATAGCTAGAGACATAAACCTGACATCAACTCTGATAATATCAAAAATGGCATCACAGATAAAAATTTTAGCATGCTGAAGAAGAATAATAATATTATGAGAATCATGATCTGTTACTTGTTGCGCTAAAGTCTCCAACCAAAAAGTTGAAGCTGCAGCAACATCAGCCAATGATATAGCAGGTCTAAGAAGATTACCTGAACACAGATAAGCTTTTCTTAGAAAGGATTCAATTTTCCTATCTAAAGGATCCTTAAACGAAGTACCATCTGACGTAGGAATAGTAGTACGTTTAGCAAGGGTAGAAATAGCCCCATCAACTTTAGGGATTTTGTCCCAAAATTCTAATCTGTCAGACAGCACAGGATATAATTGCTTAAAACGTTTAGAAGGAGTAAATGAATTACCCAATTTATCCCATTCTCTGGAAATTACTTCAGAAATAGCATTAGGAACAGGAAAAACTTCTGGAATAACCACAGGAGATTTAAATACCTTATCTAAACGTTTAGAATTAGTATCAAGAGGACCAGAATCCTCTATTTCTAAAGCAATTAGTACTTCTTTAAGTAAAGAACGAATAAATTCCATTTTAAATAAATATGAAGATTTATCAGCATCAATCTCTGAGACAGAATCCTCTGAACCAGAAGAGTCATCAGAATCATGATGTTCATTTAAAAATTCATCTGTAGAGAGAGAAGTTTTAAAAGATTTTTTATGTTTACTAGAAGGAGAAATAACAGACATAGCCTTCTTGATGGATTCAGAAACAAAATCTCTTATGTTATCAGGAACATTCTGCACCTTAGATGTTGAGGGAACTGCAACAGGCAATGGTACATTACTAAAGGAAATATTATCTGCATTAACAAGTTTGTCATGACAATTAGTACAAACAACAGCCGGAGGAATAGCTACCAAAAGTTTACAGCAGATACACTTAGCTTTGGTAGTTCCAGCACTAGACAGCGATTTTCCTGAAGTATCTTCTGACTCAGATGCAACGTGAGACATCTTGCAATATGTAAGAGAAAAAACAACATATAAAGCAAAATTGATCAAATTCCTTAAATGACAGTTTCAGGAATGGGAAAAAATGCCAATAAACAAGCTTCTAGTAACCAGAAGCAAAGAAAAATTGAAACTGAAATGTGGAGACAAAAGCGACGCCCATATTTTTTTAGCGCCAAATAAGATGCCCACATTATTTGGCGCAAAAAATGACGCCACATCCGGAACGCCGACATTTTTGGCGCAAAAGGACGTCAAAAAAATGACGCAACTTCCGGCGACACGTATGACGCCGGAAACAGAAAAGATTTTTTGCGCCAAAAAAGTCCGCGCCAAGAATGACGCAATAAAATGAAGCATTTTCAGCCCCCGCGAGCCTAACAGCCCACAGGGAAAAAGAGTCCAAAATTTTTTAAGGTAAGAAAAAATGATTGATTCAAATGCATTATCCCAAATATGAAACTGACTGTCTGAAAATAAGGAATGTTGAACATCCTGAGTCAAGGCAAATAAATGTTTGAATACATATATTTAGAACTTTATAAATAAAGTGCCCAACCATAGCTTAGAGTGTCACAGAAAATAAGATTTACTTACCCCAGGACACTCATCTACATGTTTGTAGAAAGCCAAACCAGTACTGAAACGAAAATCAGCAGAGGCAATGGTATATAAATAAGAGTAGATCGTCGATCTGAAAAGGGAGGTAAGAGATGAATCTCTACGACCGATAACAGAGAACCTATGAAATAGACCCCGTAGAAGGAGATCACTGCATTCAAATAGGCAATACTCTCCTCACATCCCTCTGACATTCACTGCACGCTGAGAGGAAAACCGGGCTCCAACTTGCTGCGGAGCGCATATCAACGTAGAATCTAGCACAAACTTACTTCACCACCTCCATAGGAGGCAAAGTTTGTAAAACTGAATTGTGGGTGTGGTGAGGGGTGTATTTATAGGCATTTTGAGGTTTGGGAAACTTTGCCCCTCCTGGTAGGAATGTATATCCCATACGTCACTAGCTCATGGACTCTTGCTAATTACATGAAAGAAAGGGAGATTAGAGTCTTTTTTACTTAAAAAAAATAATGAATACATTTTAAAAGATTTGCACAAAAGCTTAAAGGGACAGTCAACTCCAAAATTGTTATTGTTTTTAAAAAAAATAGATAATCCCTTCATTATCCATTGCCCAGGTTTGCACAGCCAACATGTTTATATTAATATACTTTTTACCTCTTTGATTACCTTGTATCTAAGCCTCTACTGACAGCCCCACTTATCACAACATTTTGGGCTCCATTTATCATTTCAATTCTCCTATATTTTCTCCTAAAAGTTCTCATGAGAAATAATTCCCCTATTTATCATTCAAAAATACGCCTAAAATTGGGCAAGTTCGACTGTAAAATTCTCCTACTCTGTTCTAACTCTCCTTGGAGAACAAGGGTTAAATAAGATATTTTTAGTCGTATTTCATATACTTCTCCTCATAATTCTCCTAGTTACAAATTTATCATTTATATTCTCTTGTGGAGGACTGAAAGTTCTCCTGCAAGTTCCTGCATTAAAGTTCTCCATAGTTACAGTGGAGAACAGCATTAGAAATCTATTCTCTACTAGTTGTAGAAGCAGTTACACAAAAAAGGGCTCTACAAGGTGCAAAAATTATCTATAACAAAGCACAATAATAATAGTTATTGGAGCGCAATAATAATTTATGATGGAGTGAAAAATATATATAATGGAGCGCAAAAATAATAAATAACTGAGCAGAAAAATGATATCTATTTGGGCATAAAAAAGGAAATGTATGCTTACCTGATAAATTTATTTCTTTTACGATATGACAAGTCCACGGGTTTCATCCTTACTTGTGGCATTTATCCTCCTGCTAACAGGAAGTGGCAAAGAGCACCACAGCAGAGCTGTATATATAGCTCCTCCCTTCCCTCCCAATCCAGTCATTCGACCGAAGTTAGGAAGAGAAAGGAAAAGCCAAGGTGCAGAGGTGACTAAAGTTTAATAAAATAATAATATACCTGTCTTAAAAAATGACAGGGTGGGCCGTGGACTCGTCATATCGTAAAAGAAATAAATTTATCAGGTAAGCATAAATTTCCTTCTCTTTTACAAAGATATGACGAGTCCATGGGTTTCATCCTTACTTGTGGGAAACCAATACCAAAGCTCTAGGACACGGATGAAAGGGAGGGACAAGACAGGAACCTAAACGGAAAGCACCACTGCTTGAAGAACCTTTCTCCCAAAACCAGCCTCAGAAGAAGCAAAAGTATCAAATTTGTAAAATTTGTAAAAAAAATGAAGAGATGACCAAGTTGCTGCCTTGCAAATCTGTTCAACAGAAGCATCGTTTTTAAAAGCCCATGAGGAAGCCACAGCCCTAGTAGAATGAGCCGTAATTCTTTCAGGAGGCTGCTGTCCAGCAGTCTTGTATGCCTGACGGATGATACTCTTCAGCAAAAAAGAAAGAGAGGTAGCCGTAGCTTTCTGACCCCTACGCTTTCCAGAATAAACAATGAATAATGAAGAAGATTGACGGAAATCCGTAGTCGCCTGCAAGTAAAACTTCAAGGCACGGACCACGTCCAGGTTATGCAATTTACGCTCCTTCTTAGAAGAAGGATTAGGACATAATGAAGGAACAACGATTTCCTGATTAATGTTCTTATTAGAAACAACCTTAGGAAGGAACCCAGGTTTGGTACGTATAACCACCTTATCAGAATGAAAGATAAGATAAGGCGAGTCACATTGTAACACTGAAAGTTCAGAAACTCTGCGAGCAGAAGAAATAGCAACCAAAAACAAAACTTTCCAAAATAAACGCTTAATATCTATGGAATTAATAGGTTCAAACGGAACCCCTTGAAGAACATTAAGAACTAAATTCAAACTCCAGGGTGGAGCAATTGGTCTAAACACAGGCTTGATTATGGTCAGAGCCTGACAAAAAGACTGAACGTCTGGAACATCTGCCAAACGTTTGTGTAGTAAAATTGACAAAGCAGAGATTTGTCCCTTTAAGGAACTCGCTGATAACCCTTTCTCCAATCCTTCTTGGAGAAAAGACAGAATTTTGTGAATCCTAACCTTACGCCATGAAAAGCCCTTGGATTCACAAAACATAATTTATGTAAGAACTTACCTGATAAATTCATTTCTTTCATATTAGCAAGAGTCCATGAGCTAGTGACGTGTGGGATATACATTCCTACCAGGAGGGGCAAAGTTTCCCAAACCTCAAAATGCCTATAAATACACCCCTCACCACACCCACAAATCAGTTTAACGAATAGCCAAGAAGTGGGGTGATAAGAAAAAAGTGCGAAAGCATAAAAAATAAGGAATTGGAATAATTGTGCTTTATACAAAAAAATCATAACCACCACAAAAAAGGGGTGGGCCTCATGGACTCTTGCTAATATGAAAGAAATGAATTTATCAGGTAAGTTCTTACATAAATTATGTTTTCTTTCATGTAATTAGCAAGAGTCCATGAGCTAGTGACGTATGGGATAATGACTACCCAAGATGTGGATCTTCCACGCAAGAGTCACTAGAGAGGGAGGGATAAAATAAAGACAGCAAATTCCGCTGAAAATAATCCACACCCAAAATAAAGTTTAAATCTTATAATGAAAAAAACTGAAATTATAAGCAGAAGAATCAAACTGAAACAGCTGCCTGAAGTACTTTTCTACCAAAAACTGCTTCAGAAGAAGAATACACATCAAAATGGTAGAATTTAGTAAAAGTATGCAAAGAAGACCAAGTTGCTGCTTTGCAAATCTGATCAACCGAAGCTTCATTCCTAAACGCCCAGGAAGTAGAAACTGACCTAGTAGAATGAGCTGTAATCCTTTGAGGCGGAGTTTTACCCGACTCGACATAAGCCTGATGAATTAAAGATTTCAACAAAGATGCCAAAGAAATGGCAGAGGCCTTCTGACCTTTCCTAGAACCGGAAAAGATAACAAATAGACTAGAAGTCTTTCGGAAATTCTTAGTAGCTTCAACATAATATTTCAAAGCTCTAACTACATCCAAAGAATGCAATGATCTCTCCTTAGAATTCTTAGGATTAGGACATAATGAAGGAACCACAATTTCTCTACTAATGTTGTTAGAATTCACAACCTTAGGTAAAAATTTTAAAAAAGTTCGCAACACCGCCTTATCCTGATGAAAAATCAGAAAAGGAGACTCACAAGAAAGGGCAGATAATTCAGAAACTCGTCTAGCAGAAGAGATGGCCAAAAGAAACAAAACTTTCCAAGAAAGTAATTTAATGTCCAATGAATGCATAGGTTCAAACGGAGGAGCTTGAAGAGCCCCCAGAACCAAATTCAAACTCCAAGGAGGAGAAATTGACTTAACAGGTTTTATACGAACCAAAGCTTGTACAAAACAATGAATATCAGGAAGATTAGCAATCTTTCTGTGAAAAAGAACAGAAAGAGCAGAGATTTGTCCTTTCAAGGAACTTGCAGACAAACCTTTATCCAAACCATCCTGAAGAAACTGTAAAATTCTAGGAATTCTAAAAGAATGCCAGGAAAATGATGAGAAAGACACCAAGAAATGTAAGTCTTCCAGACTCTATAATATATCTCCCTAGATACGGATTTACGAGCCTGTAACATAGTATTAATCACAGAGTCAGAGAAACCTCTTTGACTAAGAATCAAGCGTTCAATCTCCATACCTTTAAATTTAAGGATTTGAGATCCTGATGGAAAAAAGGACCTTGCGACAGAAGGTCTGGTCTTAACGGAAGAGTCCACGGTTGGCAAGAGGCCATCCGGACAAGATCCGCATACCAAAACTTGTGAGGCCATGCTGGAGCTACCAGCAAAACAAACGAGCATTCCTTCAGAATCTTGGAGATTACTCTTGGAAGAAGAACTAGAGGCGGAAAGATATAGGCAGGATGATACTTCCAAGGGAGTGACAATGCATCCACTGCTTCCGCTTGAGGATCCCTGGATCTGGACAGATACCTGGGAAGTTTCTTGTTTAGATGAGAGGCCATCAGATCTATTTCTGGAAGTCCCCACATTTGAACAATCTGAAGAAATACCTCTGGGTGAAGAGACCATTCGCCCGGATGTAACGTTTGGCGACTGAGATAATCCGCTTCCCAATTGTCTATACCTGGGATATGAACCGCAGAGATTAGACAGGAGCTGGATTCCGCCCATACCAGTATTCGAGATACTTCTTTCATAGCCAGAGGACTGTGAGTCCCTCCTTGATGATTGATGTATGCCACAGTTGTGACATTATCTGTCTGAAAACAAATGAACGATTCTCTCTTTAGAAGAGGCCAAGACTGAAGAGCTCTGAAAATTGCACGGAGTTCCAAAATATTGATTGGTAATCTCACCTCCTGAGATTCCCAAACCCCTTGTGCTGTCAGAGACCCCCAAACAGCTCCCCAACCTGTCAGACTTGCATCTGTTGAAATTACAGTCCAGGTCGGAAGAACAAAAGAAGCCCCCTGAACTAAACAATGGTGATCTGTCTACCACGTCAGAGAGTGTCGTACAATCGGTTTTAAAGATATTAATTGAGATATCTTTGTGTAATCCCTGCACCACTGGTTCAGTATACAGAGCTGAAGAGGTCGCATGTGAAAACGAGCAAAGGGGATCGCGTCCGATGCAGCAGTCATAAGACCTAGAATTTCCATGCATAAGGCTACCAAAGGGAATGATTGTGATTGAAGGTTTCGACAAGCTGAGATCAATTTTAGACGTCTCTTGTCTGTCAGAGACAGAGTCATGACGTCTTGAGTCTAAAAAGGTTACCCTTGTCTGAGGAATCAATGAACTTTTCGGTAAATTGATCCTCCAACCATAATCTTGAAGAAACAACACAAGTCGATTCGTATGAGATTCTGCTAAATGTGAAGACTGAGCAAGTACCAAGATATCGTCCAAATAAGGAAATACCACAATACCCTGTTCTCTGATTACAGACAGAAGGGCACCGAGAACCTTTGTAAAAATTCTTGGAGCTGTTGCTAGGCCAAACGGCAGAGCCACAAACTGGTAATGCTTGTCTAGGAAAGAGAATCTCAGAAACTGATAGTGATCTGGATGAATCGGAATATGCAGATATGCATCCTGTAAATCTATTGTGGACATATAATGCCCTTGCTGAACAAAAGGCAGGATAGTCCTTATAGTTATCATTTTGAATGTTGGTATCCTTACATAACGATTCAATATTTTTAGATCAAGAATTGGTCTGAAGGAATTCTCCTTCTTTGGTACAATGAAGAGATTTGAATAAAACCCCAGTCCCTGTTCCAGAACTGGAACTGGCATAATTACTCCAGCCAACTCTAGATCTGAAACACATTTCAGAAATGCTTGAGCCATCGCTGGATTTACTGGGACACGGGAAAGAAAAAATCTCTTTGCAGGAGGCCTTATCTTGAAGCCAATTCTGTACCCTTCTGAAACAATGTTCTGAATCCAAAGATTGTGAATTGAATTGATCCAAATTTATTTGAAAAATCGTAATCTGCCCCCTACCAGCTGGGCTGGAATGAGGGCCGCACCTTCATGTGGACTTGGGAGCTGGCTTTGATTTTCTAAAAGGCTTGGATTTATTCCAGACTGGAGATGGTTTCCAAACTGATACCGCTCCTGTGGGTGAAGGATCAGGCTTTTGTTCCTTATTGTGACGAAAGGAACGAAAACGATTATTAGACCTAAATTTACCTTTAGATTTTTTTATCCTGTGGTAAAAAAGTTCCTTTCCCTCCAGTAACAGTTGAGATAATAGAATCCAACTGAGAACCAAATAATTTATTACCCTGGAAAGAAAGGGAAAGCAAAGTTGACTTAGAAGACATATCAGCATTCCAAGTTTTAAGCCATAAAGCTCTTCTAGCTAAAATAGCTAGAGACATATACCCGACATCAACTCTAATGATATCAAAGATGGCATCACAAATAAAGTTATTAGCATGTTGAAGAAGATTAACAATGCTATGAGAATTATGATCTGTTACTTGTTGCGCTAAAGCTTCTAACCAAAAAGTTGAAGCTGCAGCAACATCCGCTAAAGATATAGCAGGTCTAAGAAGATTACCTGAACATAAATAAGCTTTTCTTAGAAAGGATTCAATCTTCCTATCTAAAGGATCCTTAAAGGAAGTACTATCTGCCGTAGGAATAGTAGTATGTTTAGCAAGAGTAGAGACAGCCCCATCAACTTTAGGGATTTTGTCCCAAAATTCTAATCTGTCAGATGGCACAGGATATAATTGCTTAAAACGTTTAGGAGGAGTAAATGAATTACCCAAATTATTCCATTCCCTGGAGATTACTTCAGAAATAGCATCAGGGACAGGAAAAACTTCTGGAATAACTACATGAGATTTAAAAACCTTATTTAAACGTTTAGATTTAGTATCAAGAGGACCAGAATCCTCTATTTCTAATGCAATTAAGACTTCTTTAAGTAAAGAACGAATAAATTCCATTTGAAATAAATATGAAGATTTATCAGCATCAACCTCTGAGACAGAATCCTCTGAACCAGAGGAACCATTATCAGAATCAGAATGATGATGTTCATTTAAAAATTCATCTGAAAAACAGAATTTATGTTTACCTGATAAATTACTTTCTCCAACGGTGTGTCCGGTCCACGGCGTCATCCTTACTTGTGGGATATTCTCTTCCCCAACAGGAAATGGCAAAGAGCCCAGCAAAGCTGGTCACATGATCCCTCCTAGGCTCCGCCTACCCCAGTCATTCGACCGACGTTAAGGAGGAATATTTGCATAGGAGAAACCATATGGTACCGTGGTGACTGTAGTTAAAGAAAATAAATTATCAGACCTGATTAAAAAAACCAGGGCGGGCCGTGGACCGGACACACCGTTGGAGAAAGTAATTTATCAGGTAAACATAAATTCTGTTTTCTCCAACATAGGTGTGTCCGGTCCACGGCGTCATCCTTACTTGTGGGAACCAATACCAAAGCTTTAGGACACGGATGAAGGGAGGGAGCAAATCAGGTCACCTAAATGGAAGGCACCACGGCTTGCAAAACCTTTCTCCCAAAAATAGCCTCAGAAGAAGCAAAAGTATCAAACTTGTAAAATTTGGTAAAAGTGTGCAGTGAAGACCAAGTCGCTGCCCTACATATCTGATCAACAGAAGCCTCGTTCTTGAAGGCCCATGTGGAAGCCACAGCCCTAGTGGAATGAGCTGTGATTCTTTCGGGAGGCTGCCGTCCGGCAGTCTCGTAAGCCAATCTGATGATGCTTTTAATCCAAAAAGAGAGAGAGGTAGAAGTTGCTTTTTGACCTCTCCTTTTACCGGAATAAACAACAAACAAGGAAGATGTTTGTCTAAAATCCTTTGTAGCATCTAAATAGAATTTTAGAGCGCGAACAACATCCAAATTGTGCAACAAACGTTCCTTCTTTGAAACTGGTTTCGGACACAGAGAAGGTACGATAATCTCCTGGTTAATGTTTTTGTTAGAAACAACTTTTGGAAGAAAACCAGGTTTAGTACGTAAAACCACCTTATCTGCATGGAACACCAGATAAGGAGGAGAACACTGCAGAGCAGATAATTCTGAAACTCTTCTAGCAGAAGAAATTGCAACTAAAAACAAAACTTTCCAAGATAATAACTTAATATCAACGGAATGCAAGGGTTCAAACGGAACCCCCTGAAGAACTGAAAGAACTAAATTGAGACTCCAAGGAGGAGTCAAAGGTTTGTAAACAGGCTTAATTCTAACCAGAGCCTGAACAAAGGCTTGAACATCTGGCACAGCGGCCAGCTTTTTGTGAAGTAACACAGACAAGGCAGAAATCTGTCCCTTCAGGGAACTTGCAGATAATCCTTTTTCCAATCCTTCTTGAAGGAAGGATAGAATCCTAGGAATCTTAACCTTGTCCCAAGGGAATCCTTTAGATTCACACCAACAGATATATTTTTTCCAAATTTTGTGGTAAATCTTTCTAGTTACAGGCTTTCTGGCCTGAACAAGAGTATCGATAACAGAATCTGAGAATCCTCGCTTCGATAAGATCAAGCGTTCAATCTCCAAGCAGTCAGCTGGAGTGAAACCAGATTCGGATGTTCGAACGGACCCTGAACAAGAAGGTCTCGTCTCAAAGGTAGCTTCCAAGGAGGAGCCGATGACATATTCACCAGATCTGCGTACCAAGTCCTGCGTGGCCACGCAGGAGCTATCAAGATCACCGACGCCCTCTCCTGATTGATCCTGGCTACCAGCCTGGGGATGAGAGGAAACGGCGGGAACACATAAGCTAGTTTGAAGGTCCAAGGTGCTACTAGTGCATCCACTAGAGCCGCCTTGGGATCCCTGGATCTGGACCCGTAGCAAGGAACTTTGAAGTTCTGACGAGAGGCCATCAGATCCATGTCTGGAATGCCCCACAGCTGAGTGACTTGGGCAAAGATTTCCGGATGGAGTTCCCACTCCCCCGGATGCAATGTCTGACGACTCAGAAAATCCGCTTCCCAATTTTCCACTCCTGGGATGTGGATAGCAGACAGGTGGCAGGAGTGAGACTCCGCCCATAGAATGATTTTGGTCACTTCTTCCATCGCCAGGGAACTCCTTGTTCCCCCCTGATGGTTGATGTACGCAACAGTTGTCATGTTGTCTGATTGAAACCGTATGAACTTGGCCCTCGCTAGCTGAGGCCAAGCCTTGAGAGCATTGAATATCGCTCTCAGTTCCAGAATATTTATCGGTAGAAGAGATTCTTCCCGAGACCAAAGACCCTGAGCTTTCAGGGATCCCCAGACCGCGCCCCAGCCCATCAGACTGGCGTCGGTCGTGACAATGACCCACTCTGGTCTGCGGAATGTCATCCCTCGTGACAGGTTGTCCAGGGACAGCCACCAACGGAGTGAGTCTCTGGTCCTCTGATTTACTTGTATCTTCGGAGACAAGTCTGTATAGTCCCCATTCCACTGACTGAGCATGCACAGTTGTAATGGTCTTAGATGAATGCGTGCAAAAGGAACTATGTCCATTGCCGCTACCATCAACCCGATCACTTCCATGCACTGAGCTATGGAAGGAAGAGGAACGGAATGAAGTATCCGACAAGAGTCTAGAAGTTTTGTTTTTCTGGCCTCTGTCAGAAAAATCCTCATTTCTAAGGAGTCTATTATTGTTCCCAAGAAGGGAACCCTTGTTGATGGAGATAGAGAACTCTTTTCCACGTTCACTTTCCATCCGTGCGATCTGAGAAAGGCCAGGACAATGTCCGTGTGAGCCTTTGCTTGAGGAAGGGACGACGCTTGAATCAGAATGTCGTCCAAGTAAGGTACTACAGCAATGCCCCTTGGTCTTAGCACAGCTAGAAGGGACCCTAGTACCTTTGTGAAAATCCTTGGAGCAGTGGCTAATCCGAAAGGAAGCGCCACGAACTGGTAATGTTTGTCCAGGAATGCGAACCTCAGGAACCGATGATGTTCCTTGTGGATAGGAATATGTAGATACGCATCCTTTAAATCCACCGTGGTCATGAATTGACCTTCCTGGATGGAAGGAAGAATAGTTCGAATGGTTTCCATCTTGAACGATGGAACCTTGAGAAACTTGTTTAAGATCTTGAGATCTAAGATTGGTTTGAACGTTCCCTCTTTTTTGGGAACTATAAACAGATTGGAGTAGAACCCCATCCCTTGTTCTCTTAATGGAACGGGATGAATCACTCCCATTTTTAACAGGTCTTCTACACAATGTAAGAATGCCTGTCTTTTTATGTGGTCTGAAGACAACTGAGACCTGTGGAACCTCCCCCTTGGGGGAAGTCCCTTGAATTCCAGAAGATAACCTTGGGAGACTATTTCTAGCGCCCAAGGATCCAGAACATCTCTTGCCCAAGCCTGAGCGAAGAGAGAGAGTCTGCCCCCCACCAGATCCGGTCCCGGATCGGGGGCCAACATTTCATGCTGTCTTGGTAGCAGTGGCAGGTTTCTTGGCCTGCTTTCCCTTGTTCCAGCCTTGCATTGGTCTCCAAGCTGGCTTGGCTTGAGAAGTATTACCCTCTTGCTTAGAGGACGTAGCACTTTGGGCTGGTCCGTTTCTACGAAAGGGACGAAAATTAGGTTTATTCTTTGCCTTGAAAGGCCGATCCTGAGGAAGGGCGTGGCCCTTACCCCCAGTGATATCCGAGATAATCTCTTTCAAGTCAGGGCCAAACAGCGTTTTCCCCTTGAAAGGAATGTTAAGTAACTTGTTCTTGGAAGACGCATCAGCCGACCAAGATTTCAACCAAAGCGCTCTGCGCGCCACAATAGCAAACCCAGAATTCTTAGCCGCTAACCTAGCCAATTGCAAAGTGGCGTCTAGGGTGAAAGAATTAGCCAATTTGAGAGCATTGATTCTGTCCATAATCTCCTCATAAGGAGGAGAATCACTGTCGACCGCCTTTATCAGCTCATCGAACCAGAAACATGCGGCTGTAGCGACAGGGACAATGCATGAAATTGGTTGTAGAAGGTAACCCTGCTGAACAAACATCTTTTTAAGCAAACCTTCTAATTTTTTATCCATAGGATCTTTGAAAGCACAACTATCCTCTATGGGTATAGTGGTGCGTTTGTTTAAAGTGGAAACCGCTCCCTCGACCTTGGGGACTGTCTGCCATAAGTCCTTTCTGGGGTCGACCATAGGAAACAATTTTTTAAATATGGGGGGAGGGACGAAAGGAATACCGGGCCTTTCCCATTCTTTATTAACAATGTCCGCCACCCGCTTGGGTATAGGAAAAGCTTCTGGGAGCCCCGGCACCTCTAGGAACTTGTCCATTTTACATAGTTTCTCTGGGATGACCAACTTGTCACAATCATCCAGAGTGGATAATACCTCCTTAAGCAGAGCGCGGAGATGTTCCAACTTAAATTTAAATGCAATCACATCAGGTTCAGCTTGTTGAGAAATGTTCCCTGAATCAGTAATTTCTCCCTCAGACAAAACCTCCCTGGCCCCATCAGACTGAGTTAGGGGCCCTTCAGAAATATTAATATCAGCGTCGTCATGCTCTTCAGTATCTAAAACAGAGCAGTCGCGCTTACGCTGATAAGTGTTCATTTTGGCTAAAATGTTTTTGACAGAATTATCCATTACAGCCGTTAATTGTTGCATAGTAAGGAGTATTGGCGCGCTAGATGTACTAGGGGCCTCCTGAGTGGGCAAGACTCGTGTAGACGAAGGAGGGAATGATGCAGTACCATGCTTACTCCCCTCACTTGAGGAATCATCTTGGGCATCATTGTCATTGTCACATAAATCACATTTATTTAAATGAATAGGAATTCTGGCTTCCCCACATTCAGAACACAGTCTATCTGGTAGTTCAGACATGTTAAACAGGCATAAACTTGATAACAAGTACAAAAAACGTTTTAAAATAAAACCGTTACTGTCACTTTAAATTTTAAACTGAACACACTTTATTACTGCAAATGCGAAAAAACATGAAGGAATTGTTCAAAATTCACCAAATTTTCACCACAGTGTCTTAAAGCCTTAAAAGTATTGCACACCAAATTTGGAAGCTTTAACCCTTAAAATAACGGAACCGGAGCCGTTTTGAACTTTAACCCCTTACAGTCCCTGGTATCTGCTTTGCTGAGACCCAACCAAGCCCCAAGGGGAATACGATACCAAATGACGCCTTCAGAAAGTCTTTTCTAAGTATCAGAGCTCCTCTCACATGCGACTGCATGCCATGCCTCTCAAAAACAAGTGCGCAACACCGGCGCGAAAATGAGGCTCTGCCTATGCTTTGGGAAAGCCCCTAAAGAATAAGGTGTCTAAAACAGTGCCTGCCGATATTATTATATCAAAATACCCAGATAAAATGATTCCTCAAGGCTAAATATGTGTTAATAATCAATCGATTTAGCCCAAAAAAAGTCTACAGTCTTAATAAGCCCTTTTTGAAGCCCTTATTTACAATCGTAATAAACATGGCTTACCGGATCCCAGAGGGAAAATGACAGCTTCCAGCATTACATCGTCTTGTTAGAATGTGTCATACCTCAAGCAGCAAGAGACTGCTCACTGTTCCCCCAACTGAAGTTAATTGCTCTCAACAGTCCTGTGTGGAACAGCCATGGATTTTAGTGACGGTTGCTAAAATCATTTTCCTCATACAAACAGAAATCTTCATCTCTTTTCTGTTTCTGAGTAAATAGTACATACCAGCACTATTTCAAAATAACAAACTCTTGATTGAATAATAAAAACTACAGTTAAACACTAAAAAACTCTAAGCCATCTCCGTGGAGATGTTGCCTGTACAACGGCAAAGAGAATGACTGGGGTAGGCGGAGCCTAGGAGGGATCATGTGACCAGCTTTGCTGGGCTCTTTGCCATTTCCTGTTGGGGAAGAGAATATCCCACAAGTAAGGATGACGCCGTGGACCGGACACACCTATGTTGGAGAAAATGAGAAGTTTTAAAAGACCTTTTACGTTTACTAGAAGGAGGAATAACAGACATAGCCTTCTTAATGGATTTAGAAACAAAATCTCTGATATTAACAGGAACACTCTGAGTATTAGATGTTGACGGAACAGCAACAGGTAATGTAACATTACTAAAGGAAATATTATCTGCATTAACAAGTTTGTCATGACATTCATTACAAACAACAGCTGGAGGAACAGATACCACAAGTTTACAGCAGATACACTTAACTTTGGTAGATCCAGCACCAGGCAGCGTTTTTCCAGAAGTATCTTCTGACTCAGTGTCAATCTGGGACATCTTGCAATATGTAATAGAAAAAACAACATATAAAGCAAAATTGATCAAATTCCTTAAATGACAGTTTCAGGAATGGGAAAAAATGCCAGTGAACAAGCTTCTAGCAACCAGAAGCAATAAATAATGAGACTTAAATAATGTGGACACAATACTGACGCCCATATTTTTTTAGCGCCAAAAAAGACGACCACATTATTTTGCGCCTAAATGCTTTTGGCGCCAAAAAAGATGCCCACATTATTTGGCGCCTAAATGCTTTTGGCGCCAAAAATGACGACACTTTTGGCGCAAAAAAACGTAAAAAATGACGCAACTTCCAGCGACACGTATGACGCCGGAAACGGAAAAAAAAAATTTGCGCCAAAAAAGTCCGCGCCAAGAATGACGCAATAAAATGAAGCATTTTCAGCCCCCGCGAGCCTAACAGCCCACAAGGAAAAAAGTCAAATTTTAAGGTAAGAAAAAAATTGATTTATTCATATGCATTATCCCAAATATGAAACTGACTGTCTGAAATAAGGAACGTTGAACATCCTGAGTCAAGGCAAATAAATGTTTGAATACATATATTTAGAAACCAAAAAAGAGAGAGTCCCAACTAGACTTTATATACTAAGCCCCACTGTGGTTTGGACCGGAAACACAAACTTTAAATATGAAACTCTGGATTTTATCAAGTAGTTACACCTTAGGATTCATAAGTAAATTGTTGACTTATTCCAATTCATGCCCATTTTACATTTCTTTGATAGAGATTAATTGTCTTTATAACTACAACCGCCAGATGATAGTAAGAATGAATCAAATAAGATATCCAGTTCTATAAACCTTTCCGTAATGCACACTCTCACAATGACAAAGTTCTTTTCAATCAACAGTTCAAAGTACCACTCCACGGCTTTATGTCACCCCAGAAATAAAACAGGAGAAGCTAAACGTATCTCACCAGTTATTCGCACGCTCTTCCAGACCTCAGTCTGTCCACCACCGCGGATCGAGCGGCGTCCTTCTGCTGACGGGGAATACCTGTGGCTTGTAGCGCTTGGTTGTTCAAACAAAACAGTTCCGTTGCGTGTCCAACGTGTCGACCCGGCTCCTGTCCAATGAACGCCCAGTATAGTGACGTATCCTGCGTGTCACCACCGGCACAGGCCAGGGGCGTATTCAAGATATCAGGGGCGTACTGGCGTTATCCTGCAGTACCCCAAAGGCTGCAACTGATCACCCAAGGCAAGGAACTTGTATTGACAGTTGAAAGTGGGGGCATAAACGGAAGGTTTTAAAAAGTCATATAGTACTGGCAAGGTTGTGTTATATAGGTAGGGTTTGAAATTACCATAGGTGAAACTTCCGAAGAGGGAAAAACAGCTTTCCTTTACCTCCTCACAGATAGTCGATCCGGTGGGCTTATGCAGAAAGTGCTGGCTAGTGGTAAAATGGCATTATCAAAAAATCAGGAAATAAGCCAAGCACCAATAAGTAAAAATAAAACTTAGAACTTTATTTTGACATTTAAAACGAAGAATTTAAGCGATAGAGAGTATGGGTAACCCCCAATAAAGACTAACGCGTTTCGGCTAGGAGAGCCGTACTCATAGTCCCTAAAACCATTGAAAACACACTGACTTAAATACCCAGTGTTACATCATGATAGGTTGGACAGTTAATTGAAATTTAAAGGTATATTCTCTATCGCAGTTTCACATCATATAGTGTTTTATTCAGCATATTGCTAGATATTGGAATTACCTTACAAAATTCCTTTAAGTGTCCAAAAAAGGGGGGGATTAGGGTTGATCATGTTTGTATAAATTTAAATTCATTTATAAAGTATTAACAACAAATTGTACCTTACTATAGGATTATTTACATCAGTAAAAAGATCAGTATACATATGGTTTACAAACTGCATCATGAACCTAGATATACAAAATATAATAAAGATACATGAAAAATGATAATGAAAAAATGATAATGAAAAAAGTATATTCTATGTGTATACACCATCCAAAGGATCCTAATGCACCCTAACATAGAACTTTGGTTCTATTTTTCCATTCACATATTTCTCAATCTTTTAGGTATTGATAAACAAATAGATAAATTTGGACTTTTTGGCCATATCTCTTGTCATAGGCTCAATTTTGGGATTTGAGTATATATATAATTTTTTATTATTATTATTATGTACAGACACTTTTGGATATTTGTTAGGGTGCATTAGGATCCTTTGGATGGTTTGTAAACCATATGTATACTGATCTTTTTACTGATGTAAATAATCCTATAGTAAGGTACAATTTGTTGTTAATACTTTATAAATGAATTTAAATTTATACAAACATGATCAACCCTAATCCCCCCCTTTTTTGGACACTTAAAGGAATTTTGTAAGGTAATTCCAATATCTAGCAATATGCTGAATAAAACACTATATGATGTGAATCTACGATAGAGAATATACCTTTAAATTTCAATTAACTGTCCAACCTATCATGATGTAACACTGGGTATTTAAGTCAGTGTGTTTTCAATGGTTTTAGGGACTATGAGTACGGCTCTCCTAGCCGAAACGCGTTAGTCTTTATTGGGGGGTTACCCATACTCTCTATCGCTTAAATTCTTCGTTTTAAATGTCAAAATAAAGTTCTAAGTTTTATTTTTACTTATTGGTGCTTGGCTTATTTCCTGATTTTTTGATAATACATATATTTAGAACTTTATATAAAAGTGCCCAACCATAGCTTAGAGTGTCACAGAAAATAAGACTTACTTACCCCAGGACACTCATCTACATGTAGTAGAAAGCCAAAACAGTACTGAAACGAGAATCAGTAGAGGTAATGGTATATATAAGAGTATATCGTCGATCTGAAAAGGGAGGTAAGAGATGAATCTCTACGACCGATAACAGAGAACCTATGAAATAGACCCCGTAGAAGGAGATCATTGAATTCAAATAGGCAATACTCTCTTCACATCCCTCTGACATTCACTGCACGCTGAGAGGAAAACCGGGCTCCAACCTGCTGCGGAGCGCATATCAACGTAGAATCTAGCACAAACTTACTTCACCACCTCCATAGGAGGCAAAGTTTGTAAAACTGATTTGTGGGTGTGGTGAGGGGTGTATTTATAGGCATTTTGAGGTTTGGGAAACTTTGCCCCTCCTGGTAGGAATGTATATCCCATACGTCACTAGCTCATGGACTCTGGCTAATTACATGAAAGAAATCAAGCGTTCAATCTCCAAGCAGTCAGCTGCAGAGAAATTAGATTTGGATATTGGAAAGGACCTTGAATGGGAAGGTCCTGTCTCACTGGGAGTTTCCATGGAGGCAAAGAGAACATGTCCACTAGATCTGCATACCAAGTCCTGCGTGGCCACGAAGGTGCGATTAAAATTACCGAAGCTCTCTCCTGTTTGATCCGAGCAATCACCCGGGGAAGGAGAGGAAATGGTGGAAACGCCTAAGCTAGGTTGAACGACCAAGGCACTGCCAAGTCAACTACTAGTTCGGCCTGAGGATCCCTCGACCTTGATCCGTATCTTGGCATCCTGTCGAGGCGCCATCAGATCCAATTCCGGTCTGCCCCATTGGAGAATCAGTGAGGCAAATATCTCTAGATGGAGTTCCCACTCCCCCAGATGAAAAGCCTGGCGGCTTAAGTAGTCCGCTTCCCAGTTGTCCACTCCTGGGATGTAGATTGCTGACAGATAACAAGAGTGGGTCTCCGCCCATCAAAATTATTTTGGATACTTCCATCATCGCTAAGGAACTCCTCGTTCCTCCCTGATTGATGTAAGCCACAGTCGTGATGTTGTCCGACTGGAATCTGATGAATTTGGACGAAACCAACTGAGGCCACGCCTGAAGCGCATTGAATATTGCTCTCAATTCCAGAATATTGATTGGAAGCAGAGACTCCACCCGAGTCCATACACCCTGAGCCTTCAGGGAATTCCAGACTGCACCCCAGCCCAGAAGGCTGGCGTCTGTTGTCACTATCTCCCAAGAGGGTCTGCGGAAGCACGTCCCCTGGGACAGATGATCCAGCGACAACCACCAAAGAAGAGAGTCTCTGGTCTCTCAATCCAGATTTATCAGAGGAGATAAATTTGCATAGTCCCCATTCCACTGTTCGAGCATGCACAGTTGCAGTAGTCTGAGATAAAAACGAGCAAATGGAATGATGTCCATTGCCGCCACCATCAATCCAATCATCTCCATACACAGCCACTGATAGCCGAGGATTGGACTGAAGGGCTCGGCATGTATTTAGAATTTTTGACATTCTGACCTCCATCAAATATTTTCATTTCTACAGAAACTATCAGAGTTCCCAAGAAGGGAACCCTTGTCCGAGGAATTAGTGAACTCTTTTCTAGGTTCACCTTCCATCCGTGAGTTCTCAGAAAGGACAATACTGTGTTTGTAAGAGAGCTCGTCGTGTGATAAGTTGACGCCTGAATCAAAATATCGTCCAGATAAAATGCCGATGCTATGCCCCGCGGCCTGAGAAACGCCAGAAGGGACCCTAGAACCTTCGTGAAGATCCTGGGTGCTGTGGCTAACCCGAAGGGAAGAGCCACAAACTGAAAATGTTTGTCCAGGAAGGCAAACCTTAGATACTGATGATGACCCTTGTGAATAGGAATATGAAGGTATGCATCCTTCAAGTCCACGGTAGTCATAAATTGACCCTCCTGGATCATTAGTAAAATTGTTCGGATAGTTTCCATCTTGAACGATGGGACTCTTGAGATCTAAAATGGGTCTAAAAGTTCCCTCCTTTTTGGGAACCACGAAGAGATTTGAGTAAAATCCCTGCCCCTGTTCCAGACTTGGAACGGGACGAATTACCCCCATAGTAGAGAGGTCTTTTACACAACGGTCTGGTCTACAAACAATCTTGAAAGAAGAAATCTCCCCCTTGGGAGATATTTTTGAATTCCAGTTGATACCCATGAGTCACAATTTCCAGTGCCCAGGGGTCCTGAACATCTCTTGCCCAAGCCTGGGCAAAGAGAGAAAGTCAGCCCCCTACTAGATCCGGACCCGGATCGGGGGCCACCTCTTCATGCTGTCTTGGTAGCAGCAGTGGGCTTCTTGGGTTGTTTACCCTTGTTCCAAGCCTGGTTGGTTCTCCAGACGGACTTGGCCTGAGCAAAATTCCCTTCCTGCTTTGTGGAGGAAGAGGAAGAAGAGGGCACTCCTTTAAAATTCCGAAAGGAACGAAAATTATTTTGTTTACCTCTATTCTTAAAAGACATATCCTGAGGTAGAGCATGACCTTTACCTCCAGTAATATCAGAAATGATTTCCTTCAACTCAGGCCCGAATAGGGTCTTACCCTTGAAAGGAATAGCCAAGAGCTTTGATTTAGATGACATCCTCAGACCACGATTTAACCATAACGCTCTATGCGCTAAAATGGCAAATCCTGCATTTTTAGCTGCCAACTTAGCAATTTGAGAGGCGGCATCAGTGATAAAAGAATTAGCTAGCTTGAGAGCCTTAATTCTATCTAAAATATCCTCTAAGGGGGTCTCAACTTTAAGAGACTCTTCCAAGGCATCAAACCAGAAAGCCGCTGCAGTGGTCACTGGAACAATGCAGGCTGTCGGTTGTAAGAGGAAACCCTGATGAATAAATAACTTCTTTAGAAGACCCTCTAATTTTTTATCCATAGGGTCATTTAAAGCACAACTGTCCTCAATAGGAATAGTTGTACGTTTAGTCAGGGTAGATATAGCTCCCTCCACCTTAGGGACAGTCTGCCAATGGTCCCGAACGGTGTCTGATGTAGGATACATTTTCTTAAAATTAGGAGGGGGAGAAAAAGGTATGCCCGGTCTGTCCCACTGCATTTTAATAATTTCCGAAATTCTCATAGGAACCGGAAAAACATCAGTGTAAGTGGGTACTTCTAGATATTTGTCCATCTTACAAAACTTCTCTGGCGGAACCATAATAGGGTCACAGTCATCCAGAGTCGCTAATAACTCCCGAAGTAACAGGCGGAGGTGTTCTAGCTTAAATTTAAAGGACATAACATTTGAATCTGTCTGAGGTAACATACTTCCTGGATCCGAAAGTTCTCCCTCAGACAAAATTTCCCTGACCCCCAAGTCAGATCCCTGTGAGGGCACATCGGAAATAGCCAACAAGGCATCAGAGGACTCAGTATTCACATTAATTCCTGTCCTACTGCGTTTACCCTGTAGGACTGGTAATTTAGATAATACCTCTGTAAGGGTAGTTGACATAACTGCAGCCATATCCTTCAGAGTAAAAGAATTAGACGCATTTGATGAACTTGGCGTCACTTGCGTGGGCGTTAATGGTTGTGACACTTGGGGAGTATTAGACGGCACATCCTGATTCTCTTCAGATTGAGAATCATCCTCAGGCACACTTTCTTTACTTAAAATATGCTTCTTACATTGTAAGGCCCTTTCAGTACAAGAGGTACACAAAGTAAGAGGGGGTTCCACAATGGCTTCTAAACACATAGAACAAGGAGATTCTGCAGGTTCAGACATGTTAAACAGACTAACAATAGCCACAATAGTCGTAAATCACCTGATATAATGATTCAAACAACCTTTAGAAAAAAACGTACTGCGCCTTTAAGAAGTAAAAGCACAACAATTTCTCCCAAATTGCACTAAAAACATTACACAGTTATATAGAACACTTTAATTTGTCCAAAAATTATTGCACCCCATAAGCAAAGGAAAAATTATCCCACAAGAGACATTTTAATGCAAAAATATACTTTTTAATAATGAAAATGACCCCTGCACCTCGCCACAGCTCTACCTGCCCCAGGGTACTGAAAACTGACTCGACAATGATCCGGTGACTGCAAACCAACTGTAGGCTCCACCGGAGCTAATGCCTGCTGCCTTCTTAGACAAAGAAAACTGCGTGTCTGAGCGCGCGAAAATAGGCCCCGCCCATCAAGGACGTCACATCAACACTCAGCCTAACCACATGGGAAGCGGTTTGACAAGAAAAGCCATGTGGTCTCCCCAGAACATACATTAATCTAACATCAATCTGTGATAAAAACATATACATGTCAAGCTGCCTCTCCCAGTGTCAAGCCCTATATAAATATGCAAACCGTATTAGCAATAAGTATAAACACAGTACTTTCAGTAACACCTTCAATTTCCCACAGGTCTACTGCTTACCCCTTCCTTTGCAGGGAAAATATGTCAGCCAGTTCTGATACAACAAGTCTCCTCAGAAATAAAAGACTGAACATACCTTTTTTTGCTTGTAGCATGACACCGTTCTCCACACTGAAGATTTCTCTTGTACTACCTTCAGAAGCTCTGTGGGAACCATAATGGATCTTAGTAACGTCTGCTAAGATCATCAAAGTCAGGGCAGAAAAATGTCTTCATTCCATAACCATCTCTCCCTGAGGAAAATAGTACACACCGGTACCATTTTAAAATAAAAAACTTCTTGATTGAAGAATCTAAAACTAACCTCACTTTACCTCTTCCTATTACTAACACAGGCAAAGAGAATGACTGGATTGGGAGGGAAGGGAGGAGCTATTTATACAGCTCTGCTGTGGTGCTCTTTGCCACTTCCTGTTAGCAAGAGGATAAATCCCACAAGCAAGGATGAAACCTGTGGACTCGTCATATCTTTGTAAAAGAAATAAGATATAAAAAAGCGCTAAAATGTAAGCACAAAAACAATGAAAATGTAGATCTATTTTCTTATATGAAAGTTTGCTGAAGAGGGGCGTTAAAGCTACTAGGCAGGCTGTATAAATATTTCTATTGGTTTATATATGTCTGACATGGAGAATAGTTGCTTATTTTTAGTGATAAATAAGGAGAAGTTACTAATCCGACTGGAGAAATTTATCATTTCTCCTCAGCTCTCCTATGGAGAAAAAACTACTTTTATTATAAATACGGGCGCACATGTGCGCCTCTCCATAGGCGAGCTGTAGAGAACTGATAGGAGAACAGAAAGGAGAATTTCCCAAATGATTGATAAATGGAGCCCTTTATTATTATTTTTTTATCCATTGACTAGCATTTTAGCCAACTACTGCTGTGTTGTGCACAACCCATGGGCGTGAGCACAATGTTATCTATATGGCTCACGTATATTTATATACAAATGTTGGCTGTACAAAGCTGGGGAATGGGTAGTAAAGGCATTGTCTATCTTTTTAAATAATAACAATTTTGTTGTTGACTGTCCCTTTAAAGGGATAGGATCGTCAAAAATAAACTTGCTTTTTTCAGAGAGAGCATTTAATTTTATGACACTTAAATTCACTTCTATTTTAAAATGTGCTTTGTTCTCTTGGTATCCCACTTGTTGAAAAAGAATATGGCATTTCCTACACTAGTGAAAGCTAGTTGCTGACTGGTGCCTTCACACATTTGTCTCTTGTGATTGGCTAACTAGATGTGTAGTGCAGTGCTGTTCCTTCAGCAAAGGATAACAAAATAATGAAGCAAATTTGATAATAGAAGTAAATTGGAAAGTTGATTAAAATTGTCCCTTAAATGTTTTAAAAGTCTTTAAAACTGCAATTCTGTCTCCTGATGTTGTTTATCTAATCTCTCTTGTTGTGGCCAATGAGGGACACACAAAAATGAGCTCCTTTACAGACCAAGCAATCTCTATGCTTCATGTAGTTGAGCCAGGGCTCTATATTTCATAAAACTCATTTAGCATCTCTGGGGCAGCGGAGAATTGCTATTTTTAGATTTAAATTACAAGAAAGGAATGTAAAATAATGAAAGAATGTTGCAAAGACTTTTCACTATGTATAACGGATCATTTTGTGAAATGAAAGAGGGGTATATACAAGATGGCAACTCCCACTCTCTGACGGTTTCTACTCCAGTGGTTAGAAGATATCAACCCACCAAGTAGAAAATAATAGAATAGAAAATCATTTTGTAAGAATTATTCTCAATATAGCCCCATCTTTGAGGTAAGCGGATGCTGTATGTCCACTGATCGATGTTATCATTGCATGAGGTTTCCCAGGTGCAGTACCGCCTCCTACTCTTGCGCAACACACAAATCTCAAACAGCAATAAAATCCAAAATAGTACCCATCTAGATTGAGTCTGTGGAAACTCATGATATGGAATACCCATTGCTACTATTTCCATAGCTTAAAGGGTCAGTAAAGTCATTATTAGAGATTCATGATTTAGACAGAGCATACAATTTTAAACAAATTTCCAATTTACTTCTATTATTTAATTTGCTTCCTTTGCTTGTTATCCTAGGTTCTAGAAGCTGATTGATGGCTGTGTATATATACACACACACACACACACACACCCCCCGAATGTCACTGGCTCACCCATGTGTTCAGTTTAGAAACCAGTAGAGAATGAAGCAAATTTGATAATAGAAGTAAACTGGAAAATTGTTTAAAATTGTATGTTCTACCTAAATCATGAAAGATTTTTTTTGGGTTTCATGTCCCTTTAAGCTAAAAGTGACAATGTTGTAAATAAAGCTTGATTTAAAAAAAAAAATAAAAAAAAATTACTTGGTGCCGGATTAGAAGACCAGTCAATGTGAAATCCTTTATTCCGTGCTTGTTCTAATGTCAGATATCTTCTTTCCTGTGAGAATTAAAAACATCAAGTTTCAACTTCCTTTTAGAACATCTTCTTGTTTAATTTCCACACAATACGCAAATTACTCGTATTCTAAAATTATATAACATTTATCACACATCAACAAATCAATGATATGTTAAATCAGAATAGGGAGTGATTACCTCAAAATAATATTAATATTTGCAACAAGTCAAACTTAAATGTAATTTAAGGCATTCACAGCATGTGTTTGCTTTTGAAACTTTTACTAAAATTGAAATGCACCCATGAACATTTAGTGGGGGCATGGATGGCTGTGGTGAAAAACAAAATTTATGCTTAAAGGGACATGAAACCCAATTTTTTTCTTTCATGATTTAGAAAGAGCATACAATTATAAACAACTTTCTAATTTACTTCTATTATCTGTTTTGCTTCATTCTCTTGATATTCTTTGCTGAAAAGCATATCTACATATGCTTAGTAGCTGCTGATTGGTAGCTGCACATAGATGCCTCATGTGATTGGTTCACTGTGTGCATTGCTATTTCTTCATTAAAGTATATCTAAAGAATAAAGCAAATTAGATAATAGAAGTAAATTGGAATGTTGTTTAAAATTATATTCTCTACCTTAATCAATAAAGAAAATGTTTGGGTATAGTGTCCCTTTAACTGATAAATTATTTTCTTTCCTTGACATGGAGAGTCCACAAATCCATTCTTATTACTAGTGGGATATTCAAATCCTGGCCAGCAGGAGGAGGTAAAGAGCACCCCAGGAGAGGTATAGAGGTGCCTGAGGTTTATACAAAAAAAGCCAACTTAACTCAAATTAAGGGCAGGTCATGGACTCTCCACACCAAGGAAAGAAAATAATTTAAAGGGCCATTATACACTTTTTCTTTGCATAAATATTTTGTAGATGATCTATTTATAAAGCCCATAAAGTTTTTTTTTTTTTTTAAATGTATAATGTTGCTTATTTTTAAATAACATTGCTCTGATTTTCAGACTCCTAACCAAGCCCCAAAGTTTTATTTGAATACCGTCAGCTACCTTCTCCAGCTTGCTCCTGTTTGTGTAAAGGGTATTTTCATATGCAAAAGAAGGGGGAGTGTCTTATTTCCCACTTGCAGTGGGCTTTCCAACTACCTTTTCAACAGAGCTAAACTGAAAGCTTCCAAGTACGTTTTTAAACCATTTTATACTGGATTTTTATATCAGTATCTGTGCATCTTATTCTTTATAGTAGTGTCTATTACATGCAGTTATAAGAAAATGAGTGTATATTGTCCCTTTAAAAGGTACACATAAATTTTGTTTTCTTTCCCATTGGCATGGAGAGTCCACTAATCCATTCGAATTACTAGTGGGAACCAATACCCAAGCTAGAGGACACAATGGAAGGGAGGGAGAACACCACAGACGGATCGAAATAGAAGGCACCGCCGCTTGAACCCTTCTCCCAAGACACCTCAGCCGAGGCAAAAGATAAAATTTGTAGAATTTGGAAAAGAATGCAATGAGGACCAAGTGATCTCCTTGCAGATTTGCGTCATAGAAGCTTCCCCTTAGAAAATACAGGAAAACCCCCCCAGCCCTAGTGGAATGAGCCGTAATTCTCTCAGGAGGCAGTGACCAGCTGACTCGTAAACTAACCGAACGATTCTCAACCAGAGAGAAAGAAAAGCATAAGAGGCCTTCCGACCCTTACGCTTACCAGATAAAACGACAAAAAGAGCAATAGACTGAAAAATAAATAAATCTCTAGTTGCTTGTAGATAGAAATTCAGAGCACACACACAACATCCAGGTTATGCAACAGATGCTCCTTCGGAGAAGAATTAGGTGAAAAGGAAGAAATGTATGTTGCGAACCGACCCCACCTTAGGAAGAAAACCTAAGAACGGAGGATCGCCTTATCCGCGAGAAAATTATGGACAGGGATTCACACTGCAGTCGAAAGTTCAGAAACTCTGCGAGCAGGAGAAATATCAATTTCCAAGATAACCGAAGGAAGAGAGAAATTTAACACCATACAATGTCACACACATAAAATCTCACCTCAACATGAGGGAAGATAAAGCCGTGTCCTTAAAACACAAAACTATGATACATGGCAACATGCGTGTTGAAATAAGACCCCATCATAAAAAGGATCAAAAACATGAAAAGGATAAATAGAAAGTCTCTCAATGAGAGAGGCAAAAATACAGAAAAAAAAACTGTACAGAACAGGATAACAAACTAAGACATATAATATATATGCTATGATAAATTATCAAGAAGTGATTAACATGCCATCTAAAGTGTAATAATCTACCATAAAAGAGATTGAGAGCATACACATTTAAATTCATTTAGATTGAACTGCCACCCGATGGCAGCCAAATCAGACAAGTAAGATGTCAATAAATAATAAGACATCCAGCCCCAGCAGAGAACAACCCAACAAATCTGGAAAGAAAATCCATGAGCAAGTTATAAGGGTCAAGGAATGTTAGACATGAAAGAAAAACATCTCAACAAGAGAAGAATAAAAATATTGTATTACTATAAACAAAAACAAGAATAGATGGGGGGCGGAGCTAGCCTGGGATCTGTACGGTCGCACTTTCCTTCAGCTCTGCTGATATTACTTACAATTTTATTCAATTTGACCGTCAGCCCATCACTAATATATCTCAAGGATATCCCTAATCCCAGAGAGGAGGACGAGGACCCCTGAGGCATTAAACAAAAGCTATAAAGGAGAAAACAACTGGTTATTGGGCTGTTTAAAAATCAGGCCTTCTAGGGATTACCGTCTTCTCTCCCACGTGGAGGATAAGGAGCATGACTTTTAACTGGGAGATAAGCGTACAACACCTGCTACTTACTCACTTCCAGAGATTGGAGCGTGAGTTGACTCTGGCGTTTTTACCAACTAATGGTAATCTACCTCTTGAAAAGAACCACCAACATATATTGGCATACAAGCTCTCACAGAACAGGTCTAGTGAACCTCAGATTACCGCAAGCGAACCACTTCATTCGACTCAGGCACCTCTTGTAGATGAGCGACCTAGCATAGATATTCTCAATTGCACTGCTGATCCCACACTCTCGCATGATACTCTGGCCCTCCACGGAACGGAAAGGAGCTCAAAATTTACAGGCTTGGCCTAATTGTATTGCGGGGGCAGAGGTGTATACTCGCTTGCTGGATGACAGCGTGGAACATGAGGTATGTGTCGACTTACTGTCATTTGAGCTGAACGGCACGTCCCAGTCCACATCCTCACATGTTATGATTGCAGACGCTGCTGATATTACCACTGAGCCCTTTTATATAAGTGATCAGCATGCAGAATGGGTAGCCGGACCTGCAGACTTACCATCTAAATTTGCCCTGCTTAAGGACATACTTATATTGGACACGGGAGAAACCCCCTCAGAGTGGATCCTCTCCAAATGGATAGCGGCTCCTAATCTGTGGCACTTTGAGCTGTGTGTATGGAAAAAAGCCAGTCCGCTACTACAACAACATAGGCAGAGCGAAAAACTGACAGTGTGCCTCTTAATGACCTTAACTTACTATGAGAAGGGTTAACTATAGAAGACATGGGGCTCATTAATACTCCAGTTTATTTATGGGCTTTTACTGCAGTTTTTACCCTCAAAAATCCTTTTTTTCACGAAATGGTTATAGGCTTGCAGCCTAACACAAGCTGATCACCTTGCACTCTCGATGTTTAGTGTGCTGCAAGGATGTTGTTTATTTACAATTTATTTACATTATTAGATCATATATAGCATTTCACTTATGTAATTCTGTTGGAACTTCACTGCTAGATTTTCCTATAATATCCCTGATATTTCCTTAACCTGTTTGACAAACATCCCTATGCATGTAAAAATTTTTATTGGTAAGATACATGCTGTTGACACAATATTTCCTGCTTTATTATATAGCTCTATTGGACCATCAGCCTCATGAGTTCCCTCATAAGCATAGCTAACCCTCTTATGTGTTCACAGGATTGGATATGATAGGGACAAGAATAGCTTATGGTTAGGACCTTTACAATCTCTAGTTGGATAAATTCCACTGCGGTTGGGTATAGGGCCCATGCCCAATCGCTGGATCATTGTATAATCTCCTTTTATTAGGGGGTTAGCATAGTTGGAGTTAGGTTCTTTACAGAGGTTGGACTCGGCCTGACTTTATTTGTCCCGTGACTGCAGGTCCTGTATTTTAACTGCTGGAGCTTTATAATACTTTTCTTACCAGCAAATATATAACTTGTTTCTTATCTGTAATTGGTAGTTACCTTAACAGCTTTCCACTGTGGTATAGTACCAAAGTTATAACTATTTTTTTGAGGATAAAAGTTTTTAGATTAATTTAGATCGGCAGCTATACAGTATGCTGTCATAGTGCAGTGTGAAGCTAAATAAAGCAAGCGTTTTAGTTTATATTAGGAGCCATAGAGGGAACCTTGGTCAAATTTTCACTATTCTCCAGTAGTTACTTCTGTGGTTCCCCTGGTAATATACTGCACTTTCCCCCCTTATTAGAGGGTATGATTTTCATTATAGATTGTACATTTTCTCACTACCATCTACATCATTAGCCTAAGGGTTGGCTTACTCTATGTTGTCTTATTTACTTATATTTCTAGTTCTGCTTAGAACGCTAGTACTGTAGCTATCTTAATACCGTTTGTTGCTCATGTCTGTCCAAGCAATACTTTATTCTACAATATTTTAACTGTTATGTATAGTTGTATTATATTCTGTTATTTGATGGTCTTTCAAGACCGTCGTGCTCCTTGATGTTATTGATCTTATTCGTGGCTGTTGGTTCGTCCTGTACTGATAACTATGGTTAACTTTTTTACTTAGCATCAGTCATATTTCACATTACTTATCACTTCTAGGTTGCGCCTACTATTGATTGCTGGAACGTTGCTAGAAAATGAGGTAACACCCATGTGACTAATGTGGGCTGGTCCCACGACACTTCCACACTTAAGAATCTCCCAACACATAATAAGCACATAGAGAAGTATGACACATCTCTTTATTAATATCCCAGGCTTTGGGGGTTACACTATGCTATATAAATCTCTAATCCAATATTTACCCCATTTTCATAGTCTTCCCTTGTTAGGAGTATATTTCCCTATCCACAGTCTTATATAAATAGACGGCCTCATATTGCCTCCTTTAGTACCCCTCCTTTTTTTCCAAATTAAACTATGCCCAATCATCATGATTTCATATAGAGATAGCACTTCCATTACATGTAGCTTAATACATCTATATGACCACCTCCCCCCCCCCCCCTTTACATAATGTGCCTCCTTGTTCAGGAGGACCAACTTTGCGGCTTTTCTTGTCTATGCCGCACCTTTTCACAGCAACAGTTATTCATAGCTTTAGTGCCCAAAATTTAAGTGGTTTTAATTCTCCCCATTGTAAGCCACATACGGTGATAATCCTTGCTGTATCATTCTGGGCCACAACATATTATTACTTATACTTATTATAGTTTATTCACCTACATCTTCCCATGCAACTTTTCTATAAGTATTTTTGAGAAATTCAGGAAACTATGAGGTTTCTCTTTATTATGCCTGTTTATTCTGGATGCATACTGTATATTGTTCTTATGTCACATCCTGTAAAATGCTGTTGATATTGTTTGTTTGCTAAAAAGTTGTTACATATCTTTTCTGTTTATTTCACCATCCCTGTAACATTGAAACCTTGCTGTATGTGACATGTGATGCAAAAACATATTCTTTTATGATTGATGTATGCCTTTAAATATACCTCAATAAAAATATTTATTAAAAAAAAACAAAAAAAAAAAACAGGAATAGATATACTGGTGTTCTAAAAACACTTGGACTCGTAGTATGATACATGAAATCAAACATGAGAAGATATATATATATTAGTGTCCTGAGAAGTATGATACATTAAAAACCATACTAATAGAAATAAATTAGTGCTCAAAAACACTAACAAATTGAGCATGAAAACATGTCATGGTCAAAAGTAAATATCTCAATATGATAAAAATCACAAAATTGTATTCCTAAAACCATAGAAAAAACTATGTATATTAGTGTCCTAAAAACACTAAGACGTGAAGTACAATACATCAAGAACATACTAGATACAGACGAAAGGAAAAGATCCCCTCATAAGAGAAGGATTAAATAATGAAATATGAAATAATATACGTTTTATAAAGAGGCTACTATCATAATCTCCAAAGAAAGATTGAATAATCCACATAAATATAATAATGTGAATAAGTTATAGAAAGCCCCTCAGTCAATATAGATAAGAGAAAATAAGCATGTATCTTCCTTGAGCTGAAACCAGATGCAGAAAATACAAGGTATAGTCAGAAGAAAGCCATCCTGAAAAATACAACAGGTAGATTTCTTAAATATAAAATAAAAACAAATATTTTAATTTCGACCCAGAATATGCAAGGAGGGCTACTATACTAGGTATTACAATAATACACCAAAACTAGCCCGTGTAGGAAAGGGTCCTATTTAACCCCATCACTGACTTAAAGTCTGATTTCTCATGATGTATCCCAATGACTCTTCACTGTGACAACATAGAGATTACCCCTAGCCTGAAAGGCTTAATTACATAAACGCAATCCTCCAAGAAGGAGCATTGGACCAAGTTCTTGAAAGCATCACAAAAGAAAGAAAAACCCACGTTCAGATGTAAAAACCATCTCCTGAGATACAGTATATCCAAGTGATCTCCGCTCCATTGTCTGAGTATGTAAACTGTACATGTCTCAGATGGAAAAAGAAAAGAATATACATTCCATTTACATGATCGAAACAGTATCATCCCCCTACCCTGGTATCCGTACTAAGGAACCAGGAGAGAGTCATACGCCCAGAAGTAAACCTGGAGTCTCCAGCCTCGTGCCAGATGCCTTGCCACTTGAGTCACTAAGAGGCACTGCCCACCGAAACCTCTAAAATCTGGACACTACCAGAAGAGCTCTTAGAATCTTCCTAATTCTGCTAGAGGAAGAGAGTTCCAAAAAGTCCAACCACAGGATTGAAATGATCCCAACGAAGCCAGACCCTGGCTGGTATCCGTACTAAGGAACCAGGAGAGAGTCATTATATGCCCAGAAGTAAACCTTGAGTCTCCAGCCTTGTGCCAGAAACTGAAACTTGGAAAAGTTATGTTAAAACCAGAAGGAGAATTAATTTTAACCCCTTTCACACCATATACTCCTATAAGAGTAGTAGAACATAATGACAGATTAAAAATTCCTTAAACACAAAGGAATAAAATAAAAGGTGTAATTAAATAATAGGCCGCCAGATGGCGACAAGTAGTAAAGCCCATAAAAGAAATTCTGATAATCAGAAATTTCAAATACATGAAATAAATTGGCGAATTAAAATTATTAGTGGCAAAAATAGGTAAAACCTGTTGCTTGACTCAAAATAACAAGCACTGAAAAAAAATTGTTCTGTCCTCTATGCAATGAATGTAATGCAGAACTTAGTTTTCAAAACGGAATGAAATATTCAGCATAGTCCCCTCCAGATTCACATGGAGAGAAGCTTACCGCTGTCAAAGAGGACAGACTCATTACCTTGTAACTAAGGAGCACACAATGCGCTTTAAGAGCAGGCTAGTCTAGTAGACGGCAGCTCCACAATGTCCTTAGACTGAAGCGGAGCGCCTCATAAGCAGTCGTGCCGCATCGCTGAACGGTCCCCATGGACCCGCCCCCTATAGCGATCCCCTTAGAGTAGATACAGCTCCTTGAAGGCCTTCTGTGAAGATAACATAGGAGCGGAGTATGCGCCAACAATGACCCTGCGGTGGGAAAATTAACCCCACCGTCGCTGGATCGCGCATACATATTGAAAAAAAATATTGTCACCGGAATCTAACCCAGACCTCAGGGGCTCCATTACACTTAACCCTATTTTCAATAAAAATGGAGCAGAATAAGCGGATCCACTCCTCTGAGGGAGTACGCCCCTCCGCTGACCAAAAACAAAACCTATGCAGAAAAAAACTAAGAATCTTAAAATAAAGAAGAGAGCTAGTCTCAATATCGGATGCTGATCAGAATAGGGACATTTCAATGTTTTAATCTTTAGATGAGATGGGAATGAAAACGGCAGACAGCATTAGAATGGAGAGCTAGTATTAAATCTCCAATGCAAGCTGCGCCATAGAAAAGCTGAGGTGTAGTGCTGGATAATGGCGATCCCTGTCTACCATTTGTCCACACATTACACACACCCTTAGCTTAGGAACAAATTCCCAAAAGCGCCAATAAAAAAGTCAAATAGACCCACTATTTAAAAATTCAGAGATAAACTAAACACTATAAAATCACAAGGTCTATTACTCAATGATAGATAAATAATGCACATATAAACTAATACTTTATCCTAAAAAAGGAATAAACTCTTACCAAATATGTATTCAACAAAGGCAGATCAAAAGTGAAAAATATATAATTGTAGTTCAAACAAATAATGTTCACAATTTTCCTCCACACTGTCCTGCTGCTCCTTATATTCCACTGGTGTAGAATCCGTGGTAGCAAAACTGAAGAAAATCTCTGTCAAAAGACACAAGAAGACAGGAGCGCAACTCCGTGCACCAATCAGTACACGGATGATCTAAGTGTAGATTTAAAACGATTTTAATGGTAGCAATACATATATAAACATCCAAACAAATGATTGCAAACTCACATAGTAGCCCTCAAACATATGAGGTATGTCAGCACATCATAAAATAAGAAGAGAGTGCGTCCCACTGCTGGTCTTCTCTCTCTCTCCCAAGATATTCGATAGCCAGCAAGTAAATCCTCTCAGAAAAACCGGACCCTCTCTGCTCTCATGCGATAGACGCTGTACTGTAATTAGCCGGCTCCAGTCCAGGTACTAACACACTCGTCAGAGTACGTCGTACGTTGTGTCTGACGAAGCGAGGAGGAGCCTCGCGAAACGCGTTAGGCCACGCCCACTTTACGCAACGTAGGACGTACTCTGACGAGTGTGTTAGTACCTGGACTGGAGCCGGCTAACTACAGTACAGCGTCTATCGCATGAGAGCAGAGAGGGTCCGGTTTTTCTGAGAGGATTTACCCGCTGGCTATCGAATATCTTGGGAGAGAGAGAGGAGAAGACCAGCAGTGGGACGCACTCTTCTTATTTTATGATGTGCTGACATACCTCATTTGTTTGAGGGCTACTATGTGAGTTTGCAATCATTTGTTTGGATGTTTATATATGTACCATTAAAATAGTTTTAAATCTACACTTAGATCACCCGTGTACTGTTTGGTGCACGGAGTTGCGCTCCTGTCTTCTTGTGTCTTTTGACAGAGATTTTCTACACCCTTAGCTTAACTGCCTGAAATATCAGCACAAAAGCTCCAACAGAAAATTCTGTCTTAATCAGGATAGGAGCGTAAGGGGATAATCCACCTACCATAAGCCTGGGTCTTACCAAGTACATCAGACCTGACATAAGGCTGAATAAGCAGCAATTCTCATAGTCCCTGGATAATCAAGGAAGCTGCACAGCCGCAAGATATCCCAAATTAGCGGATATACAAAGTAAAAACAAACCCTTCCTCAGGGAAGCAGGTCCAACTTGGTCCCTGTTATTCCAGTCCTTCTATTGCTTCTGTGAAATATATAAAAAAGGACTTACCCTCCAGGGAACTTCTGCTGTGGAGCAGTCACAGCAGCTGCAGGTCTGATAGCCTCATTCGACCGCCAACAGGGACCTGTAGAAGACGAAAAACAGAGTAACCAACCCTGGTTTTCTATATAGGGGTAGCAATAATGTTAGAAGCTAAGCAAAGGACTACCTCACCGTCTTCTAACTGCTAAAAGCCACCATTACTCTTACTAAAGAGATTGACATGGACACAGCATAGCCCTAATCCTTGCTTGCATGGAAAAGTACCCATTAAAAGATTAAAATTCTTCAGACACTATCTTCACACATCATCCCGTGATAGAGGCAAAGAAAATGACTGGGGGTTATGGGTAAGGAAAGTGACACTTAATAAACTCTGCTGGGGTGCTATTTGCCTCCTCCTGCTGGCCAAGAGTTGAATATCCCACTAGTAATTAGAATGAATTTGTGGACTCTCCATGCCAATGGGAAAGAAACAACATGCAACTCAATTTGTCTTGTAGGATTCAGATAAGACGTGATTTTAAACAACTTTCTAATGCACTTCTATTATTGAATTTGTTTAACCTCTTAAGGACCGGGCAGTTCAGACTAAGACTTCCCCAAAAGAGTATTTTTAGCATTTTTGCCATCACTACATTTAAACAGAAATAGCCAGGAGCGTGGCTATGCAGCGTTCAGGATAGGTCGCACTTCATGAAGCTCCTTGAAACTTTTCCTGAAAAACATAATTTATGCTTACCTGATAAATTTATTTCTCTTGTAGTGTGTTCAGTCCACGGTTCATCCATTACTTATGGGATATATTCTCCTTCCCAACAGGAAGTTGCAAGAGGATCACCCAAGCAGAGCTGCTATATAGCTCCTCCCCTCATATGTCATATCCAGTCATTCGACCGAAACAAGACGAGAAAGGAGAAACTATAAGGTGCAGTGGTGACTGGAGTTATAATTTTAAAATTTAGAACCTGCCTTAAAAAGACAGGGCGGGCCGTGGACTGAACACACTACAAGAGAAATAAATTTATCAGGTAAGCATAAATTATGTTTTCTCTTGTTAAGTGTGTTCAGTCCACGGGTCATCCATTACTTATGGGATACCCATACCAAAGCTAAGTACACGGATGAAGGGAGGGACAAGGCAGGAACATTAAACAGAAGGAACCACTGCCTGTAGAACCTTTCTCCCAAAACCAGCCTCCGAAGAAGCGAAAGTGTCAAATTTGTAAAATTTGGAAAAAGTATGAAGTGAAGACCAAGTTGCAGCCTTGCAAATCTGTTCAACAGAGGCCTCATTCTTAAAGGCCCAGGTGGAAGCCACAGCTCTAGTGGAATGAGCTGTAATTCTTTCAGGAGGCTGCTGTCCAGCAGTCTCATAGGCTAAACGTATTATGCTACGAAGCCAAAAAGAGAGAGAGGTAGCCGAAGCCTTTTGACCTCTCCTCTGTCCAGAGTAAACGACAAACAGAGAAGAAGTTTGTCTAAAATCTTTAGTTGCCTGTAAGTAGAACTTCAGAGCACGGACCACGTCCAAATTATGCAAAAGACGTTCCTTCTTTGAAGAAGGATTAGGACATAATGATGGAACAACAATCTCTTGATTGATATTCCTGTTAGAAACAACCTTAGGTAAAAACCCAGGTTTAGTACGCAGTACTACCTTGTCTGAATGAAAGATCAGATAAGGAGAATCACAATGTAAGGCAGATAACTCAGAGACTCTACGAGCCGAGGAAATAGCCATCAAAAACAAAACTTTCCAAGATAAAAGCTTAATATCAATGGAATGAAGGGGTTCAAACGGAACACCCTGAAGAACTTTAAGAACCAAGTTTAAGCTCCATGGAGGAGCAACAGCTTTAAACACAGGCTTAATTCTAGCCAAAGCCTGACAAAAGGCCTGGACGTCTGGATTCTCTGCCAGACGTTTGTGTAAAAGAATAGACAGAGCTGAAATCTGTCCCTTTAGCGAACTAGCGGACAAACCTTTTTCTAAACCCTCTTGTAGAAAAGCCAATATCCTAGGAATCCTAACCTTACTCCATGAGTAACTCTTGGATTCGCACCAATATAAATATTTACGCCATATCTTATGGTAAATCTTTCTGGTCACAGGTTTCCGAGCCTGTATTAATGTATCAATAACCGAATCCGAAAACCCCCGCTTAGATAGAATCAAGCGTTCAATTTCCAGGCAGTCAGCCTCAGAGAAATTAGGTTTGGATGGTTGAAAGGACCCTGAATTAGAAGGTCCTGCCTCAGAGGAAGAGACCATGGTGGACAGGATGACATGTCCACTAGGTCTGCATACCAGGTCCTGCGTGGCCACGCAGGCGCTATCAGAATTACCGATGCCCTCTCCTGTTTGATCCTGGCAATCAGTCGAGGTAGCAACGGAAATGGTGGAAACACATAAGCTATGTTGAAAACCCAAGGGGCTGCTAATGCATCTACCAGCACCGCTCCCGGGTCCCTGGACCTGGATCCGTAACAAGGAAGCTTCGCGTTCTGGTGAGATGCCATGAGATCCAGATCCGGTTTGCCCCAACGATGAATCAGTTGAGCAAATACCTCCGGGTGAAGTTCTCACTCTCCCGGATGAAAAGTCTGGCGACTTAGGAAATCCGCCTCCCAGTTCTCTACGCCTGGGATGTAAATCGCTGACAGGTGGCAAGAGTGAGACTCTGCCCAGCGAATTATCTTCGAGACTTCCAACATCGCTAGGGAACTCCTGGTTCCCCCTTGATGATTGATGTAAGCCACATTCGTGATATTGTCCGACTGAAATCTGATGAACCTCAGTCTTGCTAACTGAGGCCAAGCTAGAAGAGCATTGAATATTGCTCTTAATTCCAGAATGTTTATTGGAAGGAGTTTCTCCTCCTGAGTCCAGATCTGAGTAATCCCCGTTCCATTGACTAAGCATGCATAGTTGCAGCGGTCTGAGATGCAGACGCGCAAATGGCACTATGTCCATTGCCGCGACCATTAAGCCGATTACCTCCATGCACTGAGCTACTGATGGGCTTGGAATGGAATGAAGGACACGGCAAGCATTGAGAATCTTTGATAACCTGGACTCCGTCAGGTAAATCTTCATCTCTACAGAATCTATAAGAGTCCCTAGAAAAGGAACCCTTGTGAGTGGTAACAGAGAACTCTTTTCCACGTTCACTTTCCACCCATGCGACCTCAGAAATGCAAGAACTATCTCTGTATGAGACTTTGCATTCTGAAAACTTGACGCTTGTATCAGAATGTCGTCTAGGTACGGAGCCACCGCTATGCCTCGTGGTTTTAGTACCGCCAGAAGTGAGCCCAGAACCTTCGTAAAAATTCTCGGGGCCGTGGCTAACCCGAAGGGAAGAGCCACAAACTGGTAATGCCTGTCTAGAAAGGCAAACCTTAGGTACCGATAATGATCTTTGTGAATCGGTATGTGAAGGTAAGCATCCTTTAAGTCCACTGTGGTCATATATTGACCCTCTTGGATCATGGGTAGGATGGTTCGAATGGTTTCCATCTTGAACGATGGTACCCTTAGGAATATGTTTAAGATCTTTAAGTCCAAGATTGGTCTGAAGGTTCCCTCTTTTTTGGGAACCACAAATAGATTTGAGTAAAATCCTTGTCCCTGTTCCGATCGCGGAACTGAGTGGATCACTCCCATGATTAAGAGGTCTTGTACACATTGTAGAAATGCCTCTCTCTTTACTAGGTTTGTTGATAACCTCGAAAGATGGAACCTCCCTTGTGGTGGAGAGGTTTTGAAATCCAGAAGGTATCCCTGAGATATAATCTTCAACGACCAGGGATCCTGCACATCTCTTGCCCAAGCCTGGGCGAAGAGAGAAAGTCTGCCCCCCACTAAATCCGTCTTCGGATAGGGGGCCCTGTCTTCATGCTGTCTTAGGGGCGGAAGTAGGCTTTCTAGCCTGCTTGCCCTTGTTCCATGACTGGTTGCCTTTCCAACCCTGTCTAACTAGCAGTAGTTCCTTCCTGTTTTGGAGCGGAGGAAGTTGATGCTGCTCCTGCCTTGAAGTTACGAAAGGCACAAAAATTAGACTGTTTGGCCTTCGGTTTGGCCCTGTCCTGAGGAAGGGCGTGGCCCTTACCTCCCGTAATGTCAGCAATAATTTCCTTCAAGCCGGGCCCGAATAAGGTCTGCCCTTTGAAAGGAATGTTAAGTAGCTTAGACTTGGAAGTTACATCCGCTGACCAGGATTTAAGCCAGAGCGCTCTGCGCGACTGTATGGCGAATCCGGAATTTTTAGCCGTAAGTTTGGTTAGATGTACTACGGCATCTGAAACAAACGCATTAGCTTGCTTAAGGGTTCTAACTTTGCTCAAAGCCTCATCCAATGGCTCTGTGCGAATCGCCTCTTCCAGAGACTCAAACCAGAATGCCGCTGCAGCCGTGACAGGCGCAATGCATGCAAGAGGCTGCAAAATAAAACCCTGTTGAACAAACATTTTCTTAAGATAACCCTCTAATTTTTTATCCATTGGATCTGAGAAAGCACAGCTATCCTCCACCGGGATAGTGGTACGCTTGGCTAAAGTAGAAACTGCTCCCTCCACCTTAGGGACCGTCTGCCATAAGTCTCGTGTGGTGGCGTCTATAGGAAACATTTTTCTGAATATCGGGGGAGGGGAAAAAGGCACACCGGGTCTATCCCACTCCTTACTAATAATTTCTGTAAGTCTTTTTGGTATAGGAAAGACGTCAGTACACACCGGTACCGCATAGTATCTATCCAACCTACACAATTTCTCTGGGATTGCCACCGTGTCGCAATCATTCAGAGCCGCTAATACCTCCCCTAGTAACACACGGAGGTTCTCAAGCTTAAATTTAAAATTTGAAATTTCTGAATCCGGTCTCCCCGGATCAGAACCGTCACCGACAGAATGAAGCTCACCGTCCTCATGTTCTGCAAATTGTGACGCAGTATCAGACATGGCTCTCGTGTCATCAGCGCGCTCTGTCCTTAACCCAGAGCTATCGCGCTTGCCCCTCAATTCGGGCATATTATATAATACTTCTTTCATAACATTAGCCATATCATGTAAAGTGATTTGTAAGGGCCTAGATGTACTTGGCGTCTCAATCCTACGCATCTCCCGAGCGGGAGACACAGGTACTGACACGTGAGGAGAGTTAGGCGGCATAACTTCCCCCTCGTTGTCTGGTGATAGTTTCTCTATCGGTACAGATTGACTTTTATTCAAAGCAATATCAATACAATTGGTACACATCGTTCTATTGGGCTCCACATTGGCTTTTGAACATGATGAACAAACAGTTTCCTCTGAATCAGACATGTTTAAACAGACGTAGCAATGAAACTAGCAAGCTTGGAAATCACTTTCAATAAGTTTACAAGCAACATAAAAAATGCTGCAGCGCTTCAAAAATACAGATATAATTAAACAATTCTTAACAAGAAGTGTAATATTAGCAGAGGATTGCACCCATTAGCAAAAGGATGATTAACCCCTCAATACCCAAAACGGATAACGCTTTTAATCACAGTCAAACACACTGTCACAGATCTGCTGTGACTGATTACCTCCCTCAAAAATGAGTTTTGCAGACCCCTGAGCTCTCTAGAGACGTCCTGGATCAAGGAGGAAGAAGCAGGAAGACTGTGCTTGAATTATAACTGTGCAACAAGGCGCTAAAACAAGGTCCCTCCCACTCCTATCACAACAGTGGGAGCCCTGATATAACGGTTTCCATGCAGAAAATATATGTCAGCCATGTGGAAAAAAATCATGCACAAAGAGATTTATCACCAAAGTACCTCACAAAAACGAATAACATGCCAGTAAACGTTTTATTAAAAAATAACATTTTCCAATGTCATGCAAAGTTATCACTAAGCCTGCTACCAGTCGCTACCACTGCAGATAAGGCTTAAGTATTATTTCAGTTTTAACAGTATTTTCTCAGTCAAATTCTAGTCCCTAGAAAATAACTTGACTGCGCATACATTTATCAGCCTGATACCAGTTACCACTACTGCATTTAAGGCTGTACTTACATCATACGGTAACAGCAGTATTTTCTTAGTCAATTCCATTCCCAGAAAATAATGTACCGCATATACCTCATTTGCGGAGGACCCCGCATGCTATTCCCATTTTCTGAAGTTACCCCACTCCTCAGAATGTCGAGAACAGCCAGTGGATCTTAGTTACGCCTGCTAAGATCATAGAAAAAAAAACGCAGGCAGTTTCTTCTTCCAAATACTGCCTGAGATAGAAAAACAGCACACTCCGGTGCCATTTAAAATAACAAACTTTTGATTGAAGAATAGTTAAGTAAAAACTCCAGCTCCTCTCGCGACCTCCTTCTTTATTGAGGGTTGCAAGAGAATGACTGGATATGACATGTGAGGGGAGGAGCTATATAGCAGCTCTGCTTGGGTGATCCTCTTGCAACTTCCTGTTGGGAAGGAGAATATATCCCATAAGTAATGGATGACCCGTGGACTGAACACACTTAACAAGAGAAATATACTTTTTGTCAAGAAAATTGGGCTCATGTTAGCATAAGCGTGTGACACTTAACTCACAATATACCGGTGCTGATCCAGCACGACCTAATCTACTTTTCTGGACTCAAGGAACTGAATAAGCCCGTTGGGACCATAGACTGAGGCCTACACATGAAGATCTAACACCCCCCCCCCCGATCAGCCGGGTTAGAGCGACGCTAATACTGCTGAATTTCTGAGGCGTTGGTGTTACTTTTATAATGGAGGGGGACTATCTTACAGCGTTACAAACACTCCTCATAAAGTTGGATGTGAAGATGCAAAGCAACTTCTACGATCTCCAGTGCACTCTCAGAGATCCTTTGGGTAGAGAACTTAAAGATACTCTCAAGATGGCGGAATATAGAGAAAATTCAGCACAGCGCACGGAATCAGAAACAGCTCAGAGAATTCTCTGCTCCAAGACAAGTATCGACCAGCATTGCTCATTGCCGTCCTACTGGTTGGAAGAAGACCAGAATTTATCTCCACTAAAGATTGACTATTATACTACTTGTACTGTGACGGATCCTACCCTCGTTATGCTGAGGGAGAGACCCCAACAGGAACCCCCACTACTTGAAACGTTGGATGGTGCGGCCGGCCATCTGACAAGCACAATCAAAGTATGGGATTTTAAGAGACAGACCCGTGCTGGGAGGGGAAGGTGTAGAGTATCCCGATATCACCTCGATGCTTCTAGGTTGCAAAACACTGCAAGACATGGAATGCCTGGTGACTTAAACCCACTCCCCTGTGATACCCCTAGTCAATCATATTTACCATTGGGGTGGGGGTTTTTGAGTTTCATGACATGAACTCCATCATGTCGCCACAACCTACAAATTGTAGCTCAGCTTGCAGCATCTGGAATTGGTTGAGCAGGGACTACCATGGTGCTCATACTGGCTGAACTGTTGCTATTATGTTTAGAGACTTTCCCATCAGCTGCCACAAGCTAAATTATCATTATTTTCCGGAGTTGGTAATGTTGAGCTGTTTTATTTTTCTCTTATACTATGTTATTGTTCTTGTACATTACACACGCTCACATGGTTGCACTGCTGCATGCTCTGACTTATAACTGTTCCTTACAGGTCCTCCTAGAGTTGCGCCTGTTAATACAATCTACTTAATCTTTTGGAAACAATGCATTTAATGTTTCTTAGTGTAGTATTGTGCACTTCAATATCTCCCCTATACACTTACTCTGTATTGACATGATCTCTTCACATACCATAGATCCACACCAAGTTCTCTTAGAGGTGGGTGTATCGTCATTTTGACTTAACAGCTATCAAAATATTTACAGCACATACACAAGGATAAGCAGGGTCTCCAGCACTTTTCAAACAGACTTTATTTGTACACAGATACAGCACACTTACGCCAGAATTACACCTAGCGTATCCTATTAGTTCCACATTACACTTTCTACTAACTCTCCTACAATCCAGTGCGTGAGATAGATCAATGTCTGATAGAAACTCACCCAATTTACTTCACCCCAAACAATAGCTAAAATCGCAGTTGTTGATTTGTAAACAGGTTACTCCTCATCAAAACTAAGAGTGTCAACCGAAGGGGATTTGAGAGCATTGATAGAGATATATATATATATATTATATAAAATCAGTGATGTGCAGTCACTAGAGGCAGGTGAGGCAGTGCTTCACCTCTCATATGGGCAAAAATATATATTTTTTTTTATTGGCTTTAAAAAAAAAAAAAAAAAAAAATTTTCCCCCAGCATTTTTTTTATATATGCTGTGCAATGGAGAGGCACAAGCAGATCTGCCCACCATTACACAACATGCTGCGCCACCTACTGGATGAAAGTGGTTAAGATCATTGCATGGCCCATTAACTGCTTATTTGAGGCAGTCCTATTTAGGCTGAACCAATCCAGTGAGAGGCATTAGTAAGTGGAACTTAGGGTTGGGGCTGGATGTTAAATCATATAAAACAAAACAAAAACGGAAAAAACATAATTTATGCTTACCTGATAAATTCCTTTCTTCTGTAGTGTGATCAGTCCACGGGTCATCATTACTTCTGGGATATTAACTGCTCCCCTACAGGAAGTGCAAGAGGATTCACCCAGCAGAGCTGCATATAGCTCCTCCCCTCTACGTCACTCCCAGTCATTCGACCAAGGACCAACGAGAAAGGAAAAGCCAAGGGTGAAGTGGTGACTGGAGTATAAATTAAAAAATATTTACCTGCCTTAAAAACAGGGCGGGCCGTGGACTGATCACACTACAGAAGAAAGGAATTTATCAGGTAAGCATAAATTATGTTTTCTTCTGTTAAGTGTGATCAGTCCACGGGTCATCATTACTTCTGGGATACCAATACCAAAGCAAAAGTACACGGATGACGGGAGGGATAGGCAGACTCTTTTATACAGAAGGAACCACTGCCTGAAGAACCTTTCTCCCAAAAATAGCCTCCGATGAAGCAAAGGTGTCAAATTTGTAAAATTTGGAAAAAGTATGAAGCGAAGACCAAGTTGCAGCCTTGCAAATCTGTTCAACAGAGGCCTCATTCTTGAAGGCCCAAGTGGAAGCCACAGCTCTAGTAGAATGAGCTGTAATTCTTTCAGGGGGCTGCTGTCCAGCAGTCTCATAAGCTAAACGAATTATGCTACGAAGCCAAAAAGAAAGAGAGGTAGCGGAAGCTTTTTGACCTCTCCTCTGCCCAGAGTAAATGACAAACAGAGAAGACGTTTGTCGGAATTCCTTAGTTGCCTGCAAGTAAAATTTTAGAGCCCGGACTACATCCAGGTTGTGCAGTAGACGTTCCTTCTTTGAAGAAGGATTTGGGCATAAAGAAGGAACAACAATCTCTTGATTGATATTCCTGTTAGTAACTACCTTAGGTAAGAACCCAGGTTTAGTACGCAGGACTACCTTATCCGAATGAAAAATCAAATAAGGAGAATCACAATGTAAGGCTGATAATTCAGAGACTCTTCGAGCCGAGGAAATAGCCATTAAAAATAGAACTTTCCAAGATAACAACTTTATATCAATGGAATGAAGGGGTTCAAACGGAACGCCCTGTAAAACATTAAGAACAAGGTTTAAACTCCATGGTGGAGCAACAGTTTTAAACACAGGCTTAATCCTGGCCAAAGCCTGACAAAAAGCCTGGACGTCAGGAACTTCTGACAGACGTTTGTGTAACAGAATGGACAGAGCTGAGATCTGTCCCTTTAATGAACTAGCAGATAAACCCTTTTCTAAACCTTCTTGTAGAAAAGACAATATCCTAGGAATCCTAACCTTACTCCAAGAGTAACCTTTGGATTCACACCAATGTAGGTATTTACGCCATATCTTATGGTAAATCTTTCTGGTAACAGGTTTCCTAGTCTGTATTAAGGTACTAATAACTGACTCAGAAAACCCACGTCTTGATAAAATTAAGCGTTCAATTTCCAAGCAGTCAGCTTCAGAGAAGTTAGATTTTGATGTTTGAAGGGACCCTGTATCAGAAGGTCCTGTTTCAGAGGTAGAGACCAAGGCGGACAGGATGACATGTCCACCAGGTCTGCATACCAAGTCCTGCGTGGCCACGCAGGTGCTATTAGAATCACTGATGCTCTCTCTTGTTTGATTCTGGCTATCAATCGAGGAAGCAACGGGAAGGGTGGAAACACGTAAGCCATCCTGAAGTCCCAAGGTGCTGTCAGAGCATCTATCAGGACTGCTCCTGGATCCCTGGATCTGGACCCGTAACGAGGAAGCTTGGCGTTCTGTCGAGACGCCATGAGATCTATCTCTGGTTTGCCCCAACGTCGAAGTATTTGGGCAAAGACCTCCGGATGAAGTTCCCACTCCCCCGGATGAAAAGTCTGACGACTTAAGAAATCCGCCTCCCAGTTCTCCACTCCCGGGATGTGGATTGCTGACAGGTGGCAAGAGTGAGACTCTGCCCAGCGAATTATCTTTGATACTTCCATCATAGCTAGGGAGCTTCTTGTCCCTCCCTGATGGTTGATGTAAGCTACAGTCGTGATGTTGTCCGACTGAAACCTGATGAACCCCCGAGTTGTCAACTGGGGCCAAGCCAGGAGGGCATTGAGAACTGCTCTCAATTCCAGAATGTTTATTGGCAGGAGACTCTCCTCCTGACTCCATAGTCCCTGAGCCTTCAGGGAATTCCAGACGGCACCCCAACCTAGAAGGCTGGCGTCTGTTGTTACAATTGTCCAGTCTGGTCTGCTGAATGGCATCCCCCTGGACAGGTGTGGCCGAGAAAGCCACCATAGAAGAGAATTTCTGGTCTCTTGATCCAGATTCAGAGAAGGGGATAAGTCTGAGTAATCCCCATTCCACTGACCTAGCATGCACAGTTGCAGTGGTCTGAGGTGTAAGCGTGCAAAGGGTACTATGTCCATTGCCGCTACCATTAAGCCGATTACCTCCATATATTGAGCCACTGACGGGTGTTGAATGGAATGAAGAGTGCGGCAAGCACTTTGAAGTCTTGATAGCCTGTCCTCTGTCAGGTAAATCTTCATTTCTACAGAATCTATAAGAGTCCCCAGGAAGGGAACTCTTGTGAGTGGAACGAGTGAACTTTTCTTTTCGTTCACCTTCCATCCATGTGACCTTAGAAATGCCAGCACTAACTCTGTATGAGATTTGGCAGTTTGAAAGCTTGAAGCTTGTATCAGAATGTCGTCTAGGTATGGAGCTACCGAGATTCCCCGCGGTCTTAGTACCGCCAGAAGAGCACCCAGAACCTTTGTGAAGATTCTTGGCGCTGTAGCCAATCCGAATGGAAGAGCCACAAACTGGTAATGCCTGTCTAGGAAGGCAAACCTTAGGTACCGGTAATGATCTTTGTGAATCGGTATGTGCAGGTAAGCATCTTTTAAATCTACAGTGGTCATGTACTGACCCTCTTGGATCATAGGTAAAATTGTCCGAATAGTCTCCATCTTGAACGATGGAAATCTTAGGAATTTGTTTAGGATCTTTAAGTCCAGGATTGGTCTGAAAGTTCCCTCTTTTTTGGGAACCACAAACAGATTTGAGTAAAACCCCTGTCCCTGTTCCGATCGTGGAACTGGATGGATTACTCCCATTAACAAGAGCTCTTGTACGCAGCGTAGAAAAGCCTCTTTCTTTGTCTGGATTGTTGACAATCTTGACAGATGAAATCTCTCTCTTGGAGGAGAGTATTTGAAGTCCAGAAGGTATCCCTGAGATATTATCTCTAGCGCCCAGGGATCCTGAACATCTCTTGCCCAAGCCTGGGCGAAGAGAGAAAGTCTGCCCCCCACTAGATCCGATCCCGGATCGGGGGCCCTCAATTCATGCTGTTTTGGGGGCAGCAGCAGGTTTCCTAGTCTGCTTGCCCTTGTTCCAGGACTGGTTAGGTTTCCAGCCTTGTCTGTAGCGAGCAACAGCTCCTTCCTGTTTTGGTGCAGAGGAAGTTGATGCTGCTCCTGCTTTGAAATTACGAAAGGAACGAAAACTAGACTGTCTAGTCTTGGCTTTGGCTTTGTCCTGAGGCAGGGCATGGCCTTTACCTCCTGTAATGTCAGCGATAATCTCTTTCAACCTGGGCCCGAATAAGGTCTGCCCTTTGAAAGGTATATTAAGCAATTTAGACTTAGAAGTAACATCAGCTGACCAGGATTTTAGCCACAGCGCCCTGCGTGCCTGAATGGCGAATCCTGAATTCTTCGCCGTAAGTTTAGTAAGATGTACTACGGCCTCCGAAATGAATGAATTAGCTAGTTTAAGGACTCTAAGCCTGTCCGTAATGTCGTCCAGAGTAGCTGAACCAATGTTCTCTTCCAGAGACTCAATCCAGAATGCCGCTGCAGCCGTGATCGGCGCAATGCATGCAAGGGGTTGCAATATAAAACCTTGTTGAACAAACATTTTCTTAAGGTAACCCTCTAACTTTTTATCCATTGGATCTGAAAAAGCACAGCTATCCTCCACCGGGATAGTGGTACGCTTAGCTAAAGTAGAAACTGCTCCCTCCACCTTAGGGACCGTTTGCCATAAGTCCCTTGTGGTGGCGTCTATTGGAAACATTTTTCTAAATATCGGAGGGGGTGAGAACGGCACACCGGGTCTATCCCACTCCTTAGTAACAATTTCAGTAAGTCTCTTAGGTATAGGAAAAACCTCAGTACTCGTCGGTACCGCAAAATATTTATCCAACCTACACATTTTCTCTGGTATTGCAACTGTGTTACAATCATTCAGAGCCGCTAACACCTCCCCTAGTAATACACGGAGGTTTTCCAGTTTAAATTTAAAATTTGAAATATCTGAATCCAGTCTGTTTGGATCAGAACCGTCACCCACAGAATGAAGTTCTCTGTCCTCATGTTCTGCCACCTGTGACGCAGTGTCTGACATGGCCCTAATATTATCAGCGCACTCTGTTCTCACCCCAGAGTGATCACGCTTACCTTTTAGTTCTGGTAATTTAGCCAAAACTTCAGTCATAACAGTAGCCATATCCTGTAATGTGATTTGTAATGGCCGCCCAGCTGTACTCGGCGCTACAATATCACGCCCCTCCCTCTGAGCGGGAGATGTAGGTACTGACACGTGAGGCGAGTTAGTCGGCATAACTCTCCCCTCGTTGTTTGGTGAAATTTGTTCAATTTGTACAGATTGATTTTTATTTAAAGTAGCATCAATACAGTTAGTACATAAATTTCTATTGGGCTCCACTTTGGCATTGCAACAAATGACACAGGTATCATCTTCTGAATCAGACATGTTTAACACACTAGCAAATAAACTTGCAACTTGGAAATACAATTCAAATAGAATAATATTAAAACGTACTGTGCCTTTAAGAAGCACAGAAGATCTATGACAGTTAAAAATTAATAAATTGAAACAGTTATAGCCTCAATCCTTGTAAACAACACAACTTTAGCAAAGGTTTAATCCCATTAGCAAAGATAACAATTTCTGAAAGCAGGAAACAAATTACAGAATAAAAGTTTTTATTTCAGTCAAACTATAATTTTCACAGCTCTGCTGAGAGAAATTACCTCCCTCAAAATAAGTTTTGAAGACCCCTGAGCTCTGTAGAGATGAACCAGATCATGCAGGGAATACAATGAGTTGCTGACTGAAATATTTGATGCATAGTAAAAGCGCCCCTCCCCCACACACACAGCAGTGAGGGAGAACAGAAACTGACAGAAAAAACAGATTTAAGCAACTGCCAAGTGGAAAAATGGTGCCCAAACATTTATTCACTCAGTACCTCAGCAAATGAAAACGATTTTACATTCCAGCAAAAACGTTAAACATAATCTCTAGTTATTAAACAGCTTTATGTCTTTCTTACAGTGTAATTCTAGTGAAGTACCATTCTCCCAGAATACTGAAGTGTAAAGTATACATACATGACATTATATCGGTATGGCAGGATTTTCTCATCAATTCCATTGTCAGAAAATAAAAACTGCTACATACCTCTATGCAGATTCATCTGCCCGCTGTCCCCTGATCTGAAGTTTACCTCACTCCTCAGATGGCCGAGAACAGCAATATGATCTTAACTACTCCGGCTAAAATCATAGCAAAACTCTGGTAGATTCTTCCTCAAACTCTGCCAGAGAGGTAATAACACACTCCGGTGCTATTTTAAAATAACAAACTTTTGATTGAAGATATAAAACTAAGTATAATCACCATAGTCCTCTCACACGACCTATCTAGTTGCTGGGTGCAAGAGAATGACTGGGAGTGACGTAGAGGGGAGGAGCTATATGCAGCTCTGCTGGGTGAATCCTCTTGCACTTCCTGTAGGGGAGCAGTTAATATCCCAGAAGTAATGATGACCCGTGGACTGATCACACTTAACAGAAGAAACATAATTTATGTAAGAACTTACCTGATAAATTAATTTCTTTCATATTAGCAAGAGTCCATGAGCTAGTGACGTATGGGATATACATTCCTACCAGGAGGGGCAAAGTTTCCCAAACCTCAAAATGCCTATAAATACACCCCTCACCACACCCACAAATCAGTTTAACGAATAGCCAAGAAGTGGGGTGATAAGAAAAAAGTGCGAAAGCATAAAAAATAAGGAATTGGAATAATTGTGCTTTATACAAAAAAAATCATAACCACCACAAAAAGGGTGGGCCTCATGGACTCTTGCTAATATGAAAGAAATGAATTTATCAGGTAAGTTCTTACATAAATTATGTTTTCTTTCATGTAATTAGCAAGAGTCCATGAGCTAGTGACGTATGGGATAATGACTACCCAAGATGTGGATCTTTCCACGCAAGAGTCACTAGAGAGGGAGGGATAAAATAAAGACAGCCAATTCCGCTGAAAAATAATCCACACCCACTACTTTTCTACCAAAAACAGCTTCAGAAGAAGAAAACACATCAAAATGGTAGAATTTAGTAAAAGTATGCAAAGAAGACCAAGTTGCTGCTTTGCAAATCTGATCAACCGAAGCTTCATTCCTAAACGCCCAGGAAGTAGAAACTGACCTAGTAGAATGAGCTGTAATCCTTTGAGGCGGAGTTTTACCCGACTCGACATAAGCATGATGAATTAAAGATTTCAACCAAGATGCCAAAGAAATGGCAGAGGCCTTCTGACCGTTCCTAGAACCGGAAAAGATAACAAATAGATTAGAAGTCTTTCGGAAAGTCTTAGTAGCTTCAACATAATATTTCAAAGCTCTAACTACTTCTCCTTAGAATTCTTAGGATTAGGACATAATGAAGGAACCACAATTTCTCTACTAATGTTGTTGGAATTCACAACCTTAGGTAAAAATTCAAAAGAAGTTCGCAACACCGCCTTATCCTGGTGAAAAATCAGAAAAGGAGACTCACAAGAAAGAGCAGATAATTCAGAAACTCTTCTGGCAGAAGAGATGGCCAAAAGGAACAAAACTTTCCAAGAAAGTAATTTAATGTCCAATGAATGCATAGGTTCAAACGGAGGAGCTTGAAGAGCCCCCAGAACCAAATTCAAACTCCAAGGAGGAGAAATTGACTTAACAGGTTTTATACGAACCAAAGCTTGTACAAAACAATGAATATCAGGAAGATTAGCAATCTTTCTGTGAAAAAGAACAGAAAGAGCAGAGATTTGTCCTTTCAAGGAACTTGCAGACAAACCTTTATCCAAACCATCCTGAAGAAACTGTAAAATTTTCGGAATTCTAAAAGAATGCCAGGAAAAATGATGAGAAAGACACCAAGAAATATAAGTCTTCCAGACTCTATAATATATTTCCCTAGATACAGATTTACGAGCCTGTAACATAGTATTAATCACAGAGTCAGAGAAACCTCTTTGACTAAGAATCAAGCGTTCAATCTCCATACCTTTAAATTTAAGGATTTGAGATCCTGATGGAAAAAAGGACCTTGCGACAGAAGGTCTGGTCTTAACGGAAGAGTCCACGGTTGGCAAGAAGCCATCCGGACAAGATCCGCATACCAAAACCTGTGAGGCCATGCTGGAGCTACCAGCAGAACAAACGAGCATTCCTTCAGAATCTTGGAGATCACTCTTGGAAGAAGAACTAGAGGCGGAAAGATATAGGCAGGATGATACTTCCAAGGAAGTGACAATGCATCCACTGCTTCCGCTTGAGAATCCCTGGATCTGGACAGATACCTGGGAAGTTTCTTGTTTAGATGAGAGGCCATCAGATCTATTTCTGGAAGTCCCCACATTTGAACAATCTGAAGAAATACCTCTGGGTGAAGAGACCATTCGCCCGGATGTAACGTTTGGCGACTGAGATAATCCGCTTCCCAATTGTCTATACCTGGGATATGAACCGCAGAAACTAGACAGGAGCTGGATTCCGCCCAAACCAGAATTCGAGATATTTCTTTCATAGCTAGAGGACTGTGAGTCCCTCCTTGATGATTGATGTATGCCACAGTTGTGACATTGTCTGTCTGAAAACAAATGAACGATTCTCTCTTTAGAAGAGGCCAAGACTGAAGAGCTCTGAAAATTGCACAGAGTTCCAAAATATTGATCGGTAATCTCACCTCCTGAGATTCCCAAACCCCTTGTGCCGTCAGAGACCCCCACACAGCTCCCCAACCTGTAAGACTTGCATCTGTTGAAATTACAGTCCAGGTCGGAAGAACAAAAGAAGCCCCCTGAACTAAACGATGGTGATCTGTCCACCACGTCAGAGAGTGTCGTACAATCGGTTTTAAAGATATTAATTGAGATATCTTTGTGTAATCCCTGCACCATTGGTTCAGCATACAGAGCTGAAGAGGTCACATGTGAAAACGAGCAAAGGGGATCGCGTCCGATGCAGCAGTCATAAGACCTAGAATTTCCATGCATAAGGCTACCGAAGGGAATGATTGTGACTGAAGGTTTCGACAAGCTGATATCAATTTTAGACGTCTCTTGTCTGTCAAAGATAGAGTCATGGACACTGAATCTATCTGGAAACCCAAAAAGGTTACCCTTGTCTGAGGAATCAATGAACTTTTTAGTAAATTGATCCTCCAACCATGATCTTGAAGAAACAACACAAGTCGATTCGTATGAGATTCTGCTAAATGTGAAGACTGAGCAAGTACCAAGATATCGTCCAAATAAGGAAATACCACAATACCCTGTTCTCTGATTACAGACAGAAGGGCACCGAGAACCTTTGTAAAAATTCTTGGAGCTGTTGCTAGGCCAAACGGCAGAGCCACAAACTGGTAATGCTTGTCTAGGAAAGAGAATCTCAGAAACTGATAGTGATCTGGATGAATCGGAATATGCAGATATGCATCCTGTAAATCTATTGTAGACATATAATGCCCTTGCTGAACAAAAGGCAGGATAGTCCTTACAGTTACCATTTTGAATGTTGGTATCCTTACATAACGATTCAATATTTTTAGATCTAGAACTGGTCTGAAGGAATTCTCCTTCTTTGGTACAATTAAGAGATTTGAATAAAACCCCAGCCCCTGTTCCAGAACTGGAACTGGCATAATTACTCCAGCCAACTCTAGATCTGAAACACATTTCAGAAATGCTTGAGCCTTCGCTGGATTTACTGGGACACGGGAAAGAAAAAATCTCTTTGCAGGAGGTCTTATCTGTACCCTTCTGAAACAATGTTCTGAATCCAAAGATTGTGAACGGAATTGATCCAAATTTCTTTGAAAAAACGTAATCTGCCCCCTACCAGCTGAGCTGGAATGAGGGCCGCACCTTCATGTGGACTTAGGAGCTGGCTTTGATTTTCTAAAAGGCTTGGATTTATTCCAGACTGGAGATGGTTTCCAAACTGATACCGCTCCTGAGGATGAAGGATCAGGCTTTTGTTCCTTGTTGTGACGAAAGGAACGAAAACGATTATTAGACCTGAATTTACCTTTAGATTTTTTATCCTGTGGTAAAAACGTTCCTTTCCCTCCAGTAACAGTTGAGATAATAGAATCCAACTGAGAACCAAATAATTTATTACCCTGGAAAGAAAGGGAAAGCAGAGTAGACTTAGAAGACATATCAGCATTCCAAGTTTTAAGCCATAAAGCTCTTCTAGCTAAAATAGCTAGAGACATATACCTGACATCAACTCTAATGATATCAAAGATGGCATCACAAATAAAATTATTAGCATGTTGAAGAAGAATAATAATGCTATGAGAATTATGATCTGTTACTTGTTGCGCTAAAGCTTCCAACCAAAAAGTTGAAGCTGCAGCAACATCCGCCAAAGATATAGCAGGTCTAAGAAGATTACCTGAACACAAATAAGCTTTTCTTAGAAAGGATTCAATGTCCCATCTAAAGGATCCTTAAAGGAAGTACCATCTGCCGTAGGAATAGTAGTACGCTTAGCAAGAGTAGAGACAGCCCCATCAACCTTAGGGATTTTGTCCCAAAACTCTAATCTGTCAGATGGCACAGGATATAATTGCTTAAAACGTTTAGAAGGAGTAAATGAATTACCCAAATTATTCCATTCCCTGGAAATTACTTCAGAAATAGCACCAGGAACAGGAAAAACTTCTGGAATAACTACAGGAGATTTAAAAACCTTATCTAAACGTTTAGATTTAGTATCAAGAGGACCAGAATCCTCAATTTCTAATGCAATTAGGACTTCTTTAAGTAAAGAACGAATAAATTCCATTTTAAATAAATATGAAGATTTATCAGCATCAACCTCTGAGACAGAATCCTCTGAACCAGAAGAACCATTATCAGAATCAGAATGATGATGTTCATTTAAAAATTCATCTGAACAATGAGAAGTTTTAAAATACTTTTTATGTTTACTAGAAGGAGGAATAACAGACATAGCCTTCTTAATGGATTTAGAAACAAAATCTCTTATGTTATCAGGAACACTCTGAGTATTAGATGTTGACGGAACAGCAACAGGTAATGGAACTTTACTAAAGGAAATATTATCTGCATTAACAAGTTTGTCATGACATTCAATACAAACAACAGCTGGAGGAACAGCTACCAAAAGTTTACAGCAGATACACTTAGCTTTGGTAGCTCCAGCACCAGGCAGCGATTTTCCAGAAGTATCTTCTGACTCAGCTTCAACGTGGGACATCTTGCAATATGTAATAGAAAAAACAACATATAAAGCAAAATTGATCAAATTCCTTAAATGACAGTTTCAGGAATGGGAAAAAATGCCAGTGAACAAGCTTCTAGCAACCAGAAGCAATAAATAATGAGAATTAAATAATGTGGAGACAAAAGTGACGCCCATATTTTTTTTTAGCGCCAAATACGACGCCCACATTATTTGGCGCCTAAATGCTTTTGGCGACAAAAATGACGCCACATCCGGAACGCCGACACTTTTGGCGCAAAAGAACGTCAAAAATTACGCAACTTCCGGCGACACGTATCACGCCGGAAACAGAAAAAAAAATTTGCGCCAAAAAAGTCCGCGCCAAGAATGACGCAATAAAATGAAGCATTTTCAGCCCCCGCGAGCCTAACAGCCCACAGGGAAAAAGTCAAATTTTAAGGTAAGGAAAAAAAATAAAAATGATTGATTCAAATGCATTATCCCAAATATGAAACTGACTGTCTGAAATAAGGAATGTTGAACATCCTGAGTCAAGGCAAATAAATGTTTGAATACATATATTCAGAACTTTATAAAAAAAAGTGCCCAACCATAGCTTAGAGTGTCACAGAAAATAAGACTTACTTACCCCAGGACACTCATCTACATGTTGTAGAAAGCCAAACCAGTACTGAAACGAAAATCAGCAGAGGTAATGGTATATATATATATATAAGAGTATATCGTCGATCTGAAAAGGGAGGTAAGAGATGAATCTCTACGACCGATAACAGAGAACCTATGAAATAGACCCCGTAGAAGGAGATCATTGAATTCAAATAGGCAATACTCTCCTCACATCCCTCTGACATTCACTGCACGCTGAGAGGAAAACCGGGCTGCAACCTGCTGCGGAGCGCATATCAACGTAGAATCTAGCACAAACTTACTTCACCACCTCCATAGGAGGCAAAGTTTGTAAAACTGATTTGTGGGTGTGGTGAGGGGTGTATTTGTAGGCATTTTGAGGTTTGGGAAACTTTGCCCCTCCTGGTAGGAATGTATATCCCATACGTCACTAGCTCATGGACTCTTGCTAATTACATGAAAGAAAAAACAACTTTCATATATTTTGTTGCTGTCCTGTGAAGCTGCTAGCTTTGCTTAAGTGAAAAAGAGTTCTGTTCTTCCCCTCTAAGTGCAGTGGAATGTGCCACTGTCACTTCCTGAATCCTTACACAGAGCAGGAAGAGAGGCAGAGAGAGCAGTGTTTTAGCCACATCTTATTAAAGGGATACTAAACCCATTTTTTTTTCTTTCATGATTCAGATAGAGCATGAGATTTTAAGCACCTTTCTAATTTACTATTATCAATTTTTCTTTGTTCTCATGCTATCTTGATTTGAAAAAGCAGTACTGTAAGCTTTAGAGCCAGACCATTTTTTGTTCAGCACATGGGTAGCACTTGCTGATTTGTGGCTAAATGTAGCAAACCAATCAGCAGCTCTACCAAGGTGCTGAACTAAAAAATGGGCCGGCTCCTAACCTTTTATTACTGCTTTTTCAAATCAAGATAACATGAGAACAAAGAAAAATTGATAATAGGAGTAAATTAGAAAGTTGCTTAAAATTGCATGCTCTATCTGAATCATGAAAGAAAAAAATGTGGGGTTAGTATCCCTTTAAAGTAAGATTTTACTGAAAGGGATTCTGTTAGTGAAAATGATAATTTAATGAAAGTGATTTAGTGTTTTTTTTACTCTTTTACAGCAAAGGATCGTTTTTGTATTTTGTTTACTCAAAATTTACACCCACTAACTTAGCAGCTTGCCTCTGTACTGCAAACTAATGTGTAGTCTCACTTTATGAACTCTCTGTAGCTCTGCTGTTTTATTACTTAAAAATGCAGTGGTCCCCCCCCCCCCTTGTGTGTGTTTGTGTCTCTCTCTCTCTCTCTATCCATCCATTTCTCTCCTTATGTGTTCTCCCCCATGGTCTCTTTCTCTCTCTGTCTCTCTTCCTCCCCCTCTGACTCTCTCATCCCTTATGAGTCTCTCTAACCCTCTGAGTGTGGTTGTGTCCCTCTCTCTCTAACCCTCTGTGTGTGATTGTCTCTCTCTCTCTAACCCTCTTTGTATGATTGTGTATCTCTCTTTCTAACCCTCTGTGTGTGATTGTGTCTCTCTTTCTCTCTCTAACCCTCTGTGTGATTGCGTCTCTCTCTCTTTCTCTCTCTCTCTAACCCTCTGTGTGTGTCTCTCTCTAACCCTCTGTGTGTGATTGTGTCTCTCTCTCTCTAACCCTCTGTGTGTGATTGTGTCTCTCTCTCTAACCCTCTGTTTGTGATTGTTTCTCTCTCTCTAACCCTCTGTGTGTGATTGTTTCTCTCTCTCTAACCCTCTGTGTGTGATTGTTTCTTTCTTTCTCTCTCTCTAACCCTCTGTGTGTGATTGTGTGTCTCTCTCTCTCTCTAACCCTCTGTGTGTGATTGTGTGTCTCTCTCTCTCTGTAAGTGATTGTGTCTCTCTCTCTCTAACCCTGTGTGTGTGATTGTGTCTCTCTCTTTCTCTATCTCTAACCCTCTGTGTGTGATTGTGTGTGTCTCTCTCTCTCTCTGTAACCCTCTGTGTGTGATTGTCTCTCTCTCTAACCCTCTGTGTGGGATTGTGTCTCTCTTTCTCTCTCTCTAACCCTCTGTGTGTGTGATTGTGTGTGTCTCTCTAACCCCCTGTGTGTGATTGTGTCTCTCTCTCTTTATCTCTCTCTCTAACCCTCTGTGTGTGATTGTCTCTAACCCTCTATATACACCCCACTCGGGACCCTGCATTAATTTCATTATATGCCTCTAAATCTCATCTTATAGACACAACCCAAGAGTGGTCACCTATGGGACTACCATATCCGCTCTAGTCATAACCACAGGCTAGTATTCATCCCAATAAGATATGGCTATTGTAAAATGGAGGACCCAGAAGATTATACTATGTTGCTTTCTCTACCACTCATTAATCTTAGCATACTTAACTAATACATTGTTGGTAATTGTGCTTATAACGGTGTGCCATTTATAACTAGGAAGAGGAGAGAGAGTGATGTGCCCTACTTGGGATATTGCAATAATATTTTTTATGTCTCTAGGTCTCATCTTGTTGACAATAATTCATACAAAGGTTCATAACTGCTCTATTCCCTAAAAGTGTATCTCTTATTTTTACATCCCCCTTTGCCTTCTGTTAGTACTGAACCTATAATTTATTTGTCATTATCTTATCATAAGGCCCAAGAGCGGCCACATATGTGATTATCATATGCGCTCCGACTACACAATCATATGACCCATAGGGGATCAGCCTAGTAGGCATCCCAAAAGGATATGGCCATTGTGAAATGGAGGACCCAAAAGGTTATGCAAACTTGCTTTCTTTATCACTCATTGATTTTAACATACTTTATTAATGCATTTTGGGTTATTGAGTATAAAACTGTGTGTCATTTATTACCAGGCAGAAGAGAGAATGATGTACCCTACTGGGGATTCTGTAATACTACTTATATACGTCTCTAGGTCTCATCCTGTTGACAGTATCTCAAATAAAGGTTCATACCCCCTCTATTCCCTAAAGCGCCTCTTCCTTATTATTACACTCCCTTTTTGTCTTCAGTGAGTACTTTATTTATCTTTTTGGTTCACTTAGATATTACTTTATTTTCCATTTATCTTGTATTAGCTTAAGCGGT